>NW_006922117.1:1726302-1730649 GCF_000298275.1 Orycteropus afer afer | reverse complement strand
ATATTATATAGTTACTTTAACATTACTACTCCATGCCTTCTTTGCTGGTGGAAAATAACAACCAAACACTTCAACAATTTCCACGTAATTATTGTGAAATCTGAGGTTATTTTGGAGAGTATAATGGAAAATTTTATTCACACATAATCTGTGTGACAGCTAAATCTTGCATGCCAGATTTTTTCTTTATGTAAGCTCTATAATCTTCTCAACTTGCCAACCTAAGTGAAAGATACAATTAGAATTTTATATGTGAAAAAAGACGCAGCAAATTCCTCTTAGATGATAGGAACACTCGGAAGAGAACAAAGTGATTGTAATCAATTCTATCTGATGCACCAACCAATGACAATGGCTTGCACTTATAGAGTCCCAAAGGAAACCTTAAGAAGACTGCCATTATGTATAAGGTTAAATTGACGTTAAGATATTTTTGCTGATGCTTCCTACCTTTTACTCGGCTATGGCAATGTTTTTACAAACCCAACATTTGCACATACTCTTTGCTATGAGAACCCCAACTCTGAGTGTGTAGTGATATATCCAGAGAGCAGATTAATCAGAAAGAAGTCAATCATAGAAGTTTCTTTCTTCTTTTAAGTATTGGTTCACATGGCCATTTACCTCAGTATTTGGCAATAAAGCGTAAAGGAGAACCCCTAGGGCCTTCTGAGAAAATGTTTCTACTTGATAACAAAGTAGCCCTTTTGCTCCCACCACTTTCTTCCTGCTCCGGACACTTCTGTGTAAGGACATAGTGCTTGTCCTGCTAGAGGTCACCTTATGGAGGACCAACACACAGCAGATATTTGAGCAGAAGGAAAGGAAAAGTCTGGGTCTCTAATAACATTGCTAAGGGAAATCCCAATACTGGTAATTGTTATGTGAAATCATTACATTGTTAGTAAAGCCATTTTTGTAGATTATTAGGACAACTCACAATTAAATTAATTATTAATTGAATCATAAGTAAATAATTATTTAAGACTCTTGATATTCATTTTGGGCTCTTTGCAACTATAAAAGTAACTGAAAAAAGATGACTGGTTTGAATTCATTGATGGTTTTATTCTTAACCATTTCTTTCCTGTATCATTCTTTTCCTTATTTGATTTGATTTTTCCCAACTAAAATATAAGTCATGTGACTGGTTTTAGCCAGTAAAATGAGACAGAATTGACTGTGCTACTTCCAAGCCTAGATCTCAAGGAAATAGGAATATTTTCATTTGCTTGTTTGGGCTTCTACCAGTGCCTCCAGAGAGGTATCCCAGCGCTAACTGATCCCAGGAGGAAAACGAAAGACAACAAACTCAGCAGCCAGATGTGTTAGCGGGCCCAGCTGATATCAGCAAAATCTGTTTAGATCAGCTGAATCCTGAAGATACATGACTAGAAGCTGTTTATCACTGTATGTCACAGACATTTGGGATAGACAGTGTTACCAGGTCCTTGGTAACACTGAGCAGGGAGCCCATGCGTTCCACTGACAAAAAATTGAACAGGAGAGGCAAAACGTCCACACCAACCAAAGTGTATCAAAGAGAGAGAGGAGAGAGGAGGGGCTCTGAGCGAAGGATACCCTAGAGTTTATAAAGGATTTTAGCAGGAATAAGACATCATCTTTATTCATAGAATAGGTGGGATTTCTGGGGAAAAGGTGGGTTTGAAAGTTAGGTGTCTGCGCAGGAGATAGCCAAGATGGATTCCACTACAAAGGTAGGGACAAGGAAGGAACCTGTGGCAAAGGCTGCTGGAATGTTGCCATTTCTTATTCTGGATGTTGTGCATACGTGATATCTCTGGACCCCGGTTTGAGTCCCAGCAAAGGGTTCCTGTTCTTTACTGCTCTGGTGGAAGGTCACTTAATACGTCAAGGTGAGTTTCACTGTGTGTGCTCTGCACCTGCTGAGGTACTTGAAGGACAACTCTGAGGTTTATTAGCATTCTACAATGGTCAAGCTTGTGGGGTTTTGAGATGTAATTTCTTATCTTGCCTGAGGGCTTGGGGGAGCTCTGGTAGCATAGTGGCTAAGACACTTGCCTGCTAACCAGACAGCTGGCGGTTCAAACCCACCAGCCACTCCTCAGAAGGAAGGTTGGGCAATCCTACTTCCGTAGTGATACTGCCTTGGAAACCCAAGGAGGGGTTGCTATGAGTCGGGCTGACTCGACGGCACATAACAACAACAACAACAAGGGCTTGGCTTGCCAGCCAGCAGCAAAAATTATATGGTGGTCTGCATTAAATTCCACAGGTATTGAGTCAGGGGCCTGTTTGACCTGGCCAGCCTGATTTTCTGTCTCTCTCAACATCAAAAGCTAAGTCGTGCAATGTCTGCCTGTTATTTAATTCTCTTGGTGTACCAGTAGTAACTCAACACTTCACATAAAAGAAAAAAAAATGCTATAAAGCAAGTTAAATGAAAAGATATAAATATATGAACAGAAATTATAACTAATTAATCTGTAAATCTTTTCTACATTTTAAACTTAATTATTCTAATGCAAATTAGTGGTGACATAATATTATGAATATATATATATATATATTAGATATTTATTTGATAATCACCATCTGCTTTAGTTATCTAATGCTGCTGTGTTAGAAATACCATAAGTGTATAGCTTTAACAAAAAGAAATTTATTCTCCACATTATACAATGCTAGAAGTCTAAATTCAGGGTGGGCAATCTACTTCCTTAGCGATACCGCCTGGGAAACCCAAGGAGGGGTCGCTATGAGAGCGGACTCCATGGCACATAGCAACAACAGCTCAGAAGGGAAGACTTTTCTGCCTGTTGGCTCTGGAGGATGGGCCCGTGTCTTCGAGCTCAGCTGCTGGATGATCTTCACGTGGCTTGGCATCTGTCCTTGAATATCTAGCAGGTTCTCAGCAGAGAACCCTGGGCCAAAGGAGTTGCCCTGCTGCTGGCTCTTCTTTCTTAGGGGCACTGAAATCCCTCTTTCTCTGCTCGCACATAAAAGGTGGGAGGAGCTGTGGTGGCATACTGCCTACGGCATTTGACTGTTAACCAGAAGCCTGGCAGTTCAAACTCACCAACCACTCCTGGGAAGGAAGGTTGGGCAATCTACTTCTGTAGGGATACAGCCTGGGAAACCCAACGAAGGGTCTCTATGAGTCAGGCCCACTGAGGGCAGTGAGGTTTTTTTTTTTGGTTTGTTTGGTTTTTTTAAGATAAAAGGTGGTGCAGGCCACACCCCAGGGAAGTTCTTCTTAAGTCAGTTCAGAAGAACTGTGACCTGAGTAAATCTATTTCATCCAACCCTAATCCCCTTACAACTCACAGGCTGATCACATCAGATCACATCATAGGGGGTGTGGCAGTAATTGCATCCTTATATTTACATAACATCCGCATAACTGCCAAACAACTGAGAATGATGACCAAACCTAGTTAACACATATTTTTGGAGGACAAAATTCAATCTATGACACTATTTTCATTTAAACAATGGAAAAAGCACCCTGTTAACCTCAGAATCTGACATATTTTTCTCCAAGAGATGTTATTAGCCCTATTTTCTGAAAGGTAATCCAGTTTATGTTTTGCTTATCATTTCATTATTGTACAGAGAGTCTATACTTGGATTTATATTTCTAGGGATATTTATCAGTTCAATTTCTTCTGATGCTACATCTGATACTCAATTTCATGTGCAATACCACGCAAAGCATAGACTATTGGAGAATGCTGGGATTTACTATTTATAAGAGCTATGATAATTGCATTAAAATCACTAATAATGTAATGCTGCATTTAGGAACTTAAAATCCCCATGTTATTTCCCTCTTCTACATTTTATGCCAATCTCTCTCACACTGAAAAACTATAGAAAAGTTTGTATCGTCATTTCTTTGTCATCTAAGTGGCAAGAATCATGTCCCATTTCAGAATTTAATATGCCACTGCAAACCTCTGATTTCCTTATCTACCCACCTACATTTCTTACACACTATTGCCTAGTTGAAATGGGATTTCAGATCTTACAAAGTAATTCTTTAACAACTGCTGTAGTAACCAATAAAGGAGTACATGCATTTCTTTGGATTCCAACACCCTAAATAATAAGATCAGAGATAAATGGAGCAATCTGAGTTTACTGTAGGATTGGGACCCAAAGTATTGAATTGATGCACACTTCTAGGAGATGTTTTTCTCTATTAATGATATTTCAATTTCCTCTGATGTAAGACACACTCAATTCAAGCTGCTGTGCAGAACATGTGTGTCTCTAGAAACCTCTTTCAAATTTGGAATTTTGTCACTCTCAATGTGTGACAAATAGAGGCAAGCTTTAAACTTTCTGATTAATTATTTTGGA
>NW_006922117.1:1720264-1726202 GCF_000298275.1 Orycteropus afer afer | reverse complement strand
TTTTTTTTCCTGAAAAGAGTTCATATAAAATGTTGTGAGAGAATCATCTGTCATATCGTAGAATACAAGAGATTTTCCATATCTGGTAATTCAAGTTAGCTCTCCTATAATTAACACAATTTATCTCATATTAAAACATTGAGGCCTTTTCAGGTTTTAATGGTTTCAAAAACTTTACTATTTAAGACTTTACTTTAATACCTCAATTAAGTATATATTGTTTTATGGTTACAAATAGAGGGATATTGCATGTTCCAGAATTTTTATTACTCTTTAAAAACCCCCTTCAAACACACAGACAACAGCTAAAAGTAGAAATTTATTGAAAAGATGTGTTCATATGTTAGTTGTGGTTACAGCTTTGCTTATCATAACTTGTTTTGAAGATCAAGAGTCTTAAATTTGGAAGTGACATCATCTTCTCTATCTGTAGCTCAGAAATAGCTAAAGGTTTTAAACCAGAGTTATACATATAAATGTGATGGTTCTTTGCCCAACTCCAAGTGACATCCTTCCCATTGGAGTCATCATGGATTTGTACAAACTCTACTAACTGTATTACAGTTTCCTATAGAATATGATTAAATTTTTGGAAAAGGAGTGCTTTGTCCGAATATGCACAGAGTACTGTGCTAATGGCAGGGCTATTTGCAGTATGTTATGTGCTAGAAAAAGTATTCTATTGCTCCCCTTTCGTTTCCCTCTTACACAAAGAGCCTACTAATGATCATAGTAATACTACTACTACTAAATCATGTATAAAATTATTTCTATTTATATGACAAGTCATGGTTTTCTCTGTATATCTTTACCCTTATTCATTCATTCAATAAAAATTACCATTTACCTAGACCTTGTTCTAAGTGCTGGGGATATAATGTTAAAGAAATTAGAAAAGACCTTGCCTTTATGTTATTTAAAATTTTCAGTATTAAGGGGTCAAAAGGTGGACAGCTTTTAAAAATGAAATATAAGATAGCAATTTGAGTATGAGCTAGTAATAAGTGCTAAGAAGAAAATTAAAGAAGGACAAATATGACAAGTTTTGTTGGGTGTGGGGAGAGATGTGGAATACCCTTCAGTGAAGGCCTTGCTTATAAGATAGCAAAATAGCAGGATTGATGGAAGTGAGGAACACCAAGCTGAGGCTATCTAGAGAAAAAACATTGGAGGGTTAACACAAAGGTCATGGGGCAGCAATGAACTAAAGTACAAGTTGAGTTGAAAACAAAGTTTGTACAAAATCTTTCGGACTGGTTCCAGAAAGGAGTCACTTTCTCTACTGACACCCCCCCAGTATTTATCTTCTCACATAGTCTGTTCTTTTCAAAAATGAGTTATGATGAATTAGTATTAATCAGAAAGTAAAGATTTCTGTGAAGTAGAAAACTGCAAAAGGGAGAAAACTCGCAGTATACAGAAGTTATCAATTGATTTCTAACCGAAAGCATTAGTAATCTCCCTTTAATATTTTATTATGAACTATGTGGTACATATCAAACTGAAATAAGTCAGAAGTTTAAAACTATACACAAACATATATATATATATATACATACATACATATATACATATATAGATAGATAGATATAAGCTTAAATATATGTGTGAGATGTGTGTATGTGTGGGTGTGTGTGTGTGTGTGTGTGTGTGTATGTGACTCAGAAGAAATTCAGAGACACTTATTCCACAAGCAACAAAGAATAAGACTCCTTTAGGCTGACTGAAGGAGCTTTGGTGGTGCAGTGCCTAACATATTTGAGTGCTAACCAGAAGATTGGCAGTTCAAACCCACCAGCTACTCTGCAGAAGGAAGACTTGGCAATCTATTTTAATAAAGATTCACCACCTAGGACACTATGAGTCAGAATTGACTTGATGGCAGTGAGGTTTTTTTTTTTTTGGGGGGGGGGTGATTTATTAAGCTAGATGAACCCTTGAATCTATTGTCCTGAGATAAACTTTAAAGTTTCAACCAAAAATATCCACTTAAGTCTTCTTAAAACTAAACTATAGTCTAGTTTAATTCATATCATAAAGAGTGTCTGCCTTGAGCATAATGCTCTTTTAAGAACTATCTGTATAGGATCCAACTGACAACAGTATCTGGGTAGATGAAATAGAAATCTTACGGAGCAGTGAGTTTATGTTAACAGAGGAGAAGCAACTCAGAAAAGGAGGGTGACAATGATTGCACAGCTCAAAGAACGTAATCAATGTCACTGAATAGCACATGTGGAAACTGTTAAGGCACTGCATGTTTGGCTGTGCGCAACAACAGCAAAATGAATGAAATTAAAAAATAATAATAATAAATGAAACCCATGTTTAAACTAAGATGGAAAAAAAGTTCATTTTGCTGAATCACCACACAAAAATGACCTTTACCCAATCCTCTTGTCTGTCATATTTTTCTTCACATATGAACCATAATACATGCTATGTTAACAATATGCTATAACTTAAGATGGCATTTCTAGCCATCTCTATCAATGACAAAATAAAGACTTCAGGATAAACAATAAATTAATCTGTCATTCTTTTCATTCCACTTGACTGTGTCTTAAGATGAACAATCCATTATCCACATAAGGCAAGTTCTTCTTTATTCTTCATCCAATCCCTCTTGTTTTTACTGGAATGTACTCTGTTCATGACACGCCATTGTCACTTTAACTTGTCCTGTCCTTTTTTTATATTATCATCTGCTTAGTCTAAAAATCGGCTCAACCTTTCCCTTAAAAAACATGGAAATTAAAAAAAAAAAATTCTGCCCTATTGATACAGAATCATTATTTCACTACTACTTTTTCTTTCTGTTTTAGTTTGAAAGAGTAGATAGGGTCTGTATCCATTTTCCCTTCTGCCCTTTATCAGATGAAACTTCTCTGGCAATTAGCTCTATGTTACTGAGTTTAATGAACATTTGTTATTCTTGTCTTTCTTACTCTCTTTAAACATTTGAAACAAGATATATATTTGCGCACTACATACACTTTATACACTTTTAGATACAGTTATATCTAACTGTTGTGATTAAAACCTAGTCACTTCTTACTGAAATTACAGGTACGTGTTGCTTAATGTCCAATGTACACTCTGGGATATAGGACCTAATGTGATTTGAATGTTGTGTAAACACTGTACGAAAAGCATATGGAGCCTGCTTCCAATAACCCTCATTGTTCTGTTGCTACTACTGCTGGAGCTGCTAGCAGAGGCCAGAGGAATGGGCGGCAGCAGCAGTGGTGGCTGAGAGGGTGGCACAGTGAGAGCAGAGCAAAAGGAAATGAGTGGGGAGGGAGGTGCCTGCTACTCCATCCTCCTGAGCAGCAAGAGCAGCCTAGGCCCCACAGCCTTCACCACCACTGCTCACCTTCCAACCCTAAGAAGCCCAAGAGCTTGCACCTAGTGCCATCTCATCTGCCATACCAACCTGTACTCCACCTGTGGTCCAGTGCTGCAAGATCTGGGTTTAGGGTTTTTAAAACCACTAGGCGAAAATAATAAACAAAAGGAGAACTGCTTTCTCTTAAAAAAATAAAATAAAATAATAACAACAACTTATGGAACCACTGAGACATACGCAGTAGGCCATAGTCTGAATGTAAAGGCATATCTGCTTACATTTTTTCACCTTATGAAAATATTTCCTTAAGTTGCCTGCTCTCTGTCTTCAAACTGTTTAGTGGAAATATTCTCAAACTATTTAGTGGAAATTTCTTTCTTCTCTCATACCCTAAAATTAGAATTTACCACAATTCTGTAAAATGTCACTGCTCTCCTGACTTCACAGGCTTTCCAGATAATCTCCTGCATTTTCATAATTTTAACAATCACCTTTAGTCATGTAATGATGTCTCTCTAGCTCTCAAACAGACTCTATAGGCTTTAGATCCATGCTCAGTGGTCACCTTAATTTGGATAAAGATAAATATGAGAAAACGTTGATAATGAGTCAGAGTAAGGAAGAAAAACTAAACATTAGAAACAAGTTCAGATTTATTTAGTGTTTAATGTGCTATGCCATGTTTAATTTTCAGAAAAATATCATAATTAAATTACTAATATTGTAGCTCTGGAATAACATCTAATATTGTGAGTTAAGTGGATCCAAATGTGATAAATACAATTAGCATGTACAACACCACGATTGGATGTAGAAATGTTTAAGAACATGGCTCTGAGTGTGGGCTCTCAGGCTTTGTACAAGAGGCAGGTGGGTGGCAGTCGTGGGCCATGATAGAACAGGTTAACTGTGAAATGATCCTTAATGTGTTGCTAAAAAGAATCTAAGATAATAGTAACAAAAATAGAAATATTAAAACCACATGAATAATCAAACAAGAGCGAGCCAAGGGAATATTGTTGGCAAGGAGTAGAGACCCTTCTTCTAATTAGTCATTATTTTAACTAGGAAGTGAGAAAAGCAGAGCAGTAAAATCATACCTTCAGAACACTTTTGACAATGTTTGCAAAAGAGTTCTTAAAATGCTCCTGTGATGATTGTGATGATGCTCTTTTCTAAAGGGCAACAACAGCCATTTCCAAAAAGCTGTGATTTATTTTCTAAGATTCTCCATAGGGTCATATTTTTGGATTCTGAATTACATCTTTGTGCAGACTGGCCTGTTTATTTATTTATTTATTTAATCATATTTATTTATGTTCCCTAACATATACTCTATTATGACTAAACAATTTTTTTTTCTTATAAATCAAAGTAAGTAAAATATCCTAAAGAGTTTTTTTCAACTTATTTCACTGAGTTGAGCTCAAACAGATAACATGAACGAAGTTCTCTGTAAAAGATATTATATATGCTTACAATTCTAAGATTATTACAGCTGCATTTGGTTGGCAGACACACTAAGGAAAAGGAAAAATACCTGCCTGAAAGATGACACCTTTTACACAATTCATCTTCATACACAAAAACTACATCCATATTTTATTTTGAATTTAACAAAAAGTTTTGATTCTAAATACAAAGAAGTGAGCAATCCCTCTAATACTCTCCCAAAGAGCTAGGTGCATTGACTTTTGGGAGTCAGGAATGCATGGTGTTGTTGTTGTTGTTAGGTTCCATTGAGTCTTCTCCAACTCATAGCAAACCTATGCACAGCAGAAAAAAACACTGCCCGGTCCCACACCAGGTCCACGATCTTTGCTATACTTGAGCCCATCACCATAGCCACTGTATCAATCCATCTTATTGAGGGCCTTCCCTCATGGACCCTCCACCTTACCAAACATGAGATCCTTTTCCAAGGAATAGTCCCTTCCTACAACATGACCAGAGGAGGTGAGATGAAGTATGGCCATTCTCGCTTCCAAGAAGCATTCCAGCAGCACTTCTTCCAGGACAGATATGTTAATTCTTTCAGCAGTCCATGGTACTTTCAGCATTCTTCACCAGTGTCACAACTCAAAAGCATTAACTTTTCTTTGGTCTTCCTTATTCATTTCCCAGCTCTCATACGCATATGAGGTGATTGAAAATACCTTGGCTTGTGTCAGGTACACCTCAAGGGAATATCTTTGTTCTTCAGCGCTTGAAAGAGTTCCTGTGCAGCCAATTTGTCCAGTGCTATATGTCATCTGTGCCACTGGTGTTTCAAACCCAGTGAGGTGCACCTGTTGTGCAGGTGTCAGCCCAGCTTGCAAACTGAGAGAGACTAGGAATGAGGAGGCCATCCACTTCTCAAAGAATTGGCCAGGGAAAACCTTATGAATAGCAGAGAAACACGGTATGATACATTACTGCACAAATTTATGAATAGTCCAGAAACATTGTCCAATACAGAGGAGTAAGATGAGTTACTTAGCTTAGAAAGCTCTCGAAGTAAGACTGAGAAAGAGCTGCATTATCAGAGTAAAATCAGCCTTACTCATATGGACAAGGTAAAGCTTTCAAGACCTCCATTTGCTGATGTGG
>NW_006922117.1:1717996-1718598 GCF_000298275.1 Orycteropus afer afer | reverse complement strand
AAAGCTGCAATGAAGGAATTGGCAAAGAACAAGGATCCGAGAATTGACGGAATGCCAATTGAGATATTTCAACAAACGGATGGCCCTTGGAGGCACTCACTCAGTTATGCCAAGAGATTTGGCCAACTGACTGGAAGAGATCCATATTTGTACCAATTCCAAAGAAAGGTCATCCCACAGATTGTGGAAATTATAGAACAATATCATTATTATCGCACACAGGTAAGATCTTACTGAAGATAATTCAAAAACATTACAGCAGTCTATTGACAGAGAACTTCCAGAGGTGCAAGCTGGATTCAGAAGAGGATGTGGAACAAGGGATATCATAACTGCTGTCAGATGGATCTTGGCTCAAGAAAAACAATACCAGAAAGATGTTTACTTGTGTTTTATTGACTATGCAAAGGCCTTTGATTGTGTGGATCATGACAAATTATGGATAACATTGAGGAGAATGGGAATTCCTGAACGCTTGATTGTAGTCATGAGGAAACTGTACCTTGTCCAGGAGGCTGTTGTTCAAATGGAACAAGGGGACACTGCATGGTTTAAAATCAGGAAGGGAGTGTGTCAGGGTTGTATCCTTTCCCCATATTTAT
>NW_006922117.1:1716584-1717696 GCF_000298275.1 Orycteropus afer afer | reverse complement strand
GGTGAAGAATGCGGAAGGTACCATGGATGCTAAAGGAACTAACAGATCTGTCCTGGAGGAAGTGCAGCTGAGATGCTCCTTGGAAGCGAGGATGGCCAGATTTTGTCTCACCTACTTTGGTCATGTTGTCCGAGGGGACCATTTCCTGAAGAAGGATGTCATGCTTGGTAAGGTGGAGGGTCAACAAAGGAGGTGAAGGCCTTCCACGAGATGGATTGACAGGTGGCTGTGAGAATGGGCTCAAGTATAGCAAGGTTCTTGGAGCTGGCTTGGGATTGGGCGGTGTTTCTTTCTGCTGTGCATGGGGTCGCTATGAGTCCGAAATGACTCGATGGCAGCTAACAACAACAACATCATCTGGCTTAGTGCCTAAGACATCTATATGCTAACCAGAAGGCTGATGGTTCAAACCCACCAGCCATTCGTCGGAAGGAAGGTTGGGCAATCACTTCTGTAGTGATGTCCCATCGGAAACCCAAGGAGGGGTCGCTATGGGACTGATCCAACTCCATGGCAGTACATTGTATTGTTGTGTTCTATATGTCATGTGATGTCCTGACTGCTGTTTTCATTGGTGTTGATTGTACAACCAAGCAATGTGAGGTCTTTGACAACTTCAAGCTATTCTCCATTTATCGTGATGGTGTTTATAGGTCAACTTGTGAGGATTTTTGTTTTCTTTGTATTGAAATGTAATCCATAATGGAGACTGTATTCTTCAATCTTCATTAGTAAGTGCTTCAAGTCAATGAAGTGTTTGGGAATTCCCATTCTTCTCAATGTTATTCACAATTAGTTATGATCCATCAATCAAATGTTTTTGCATAGTCAATAAAACACAAGTAAACATCTTTTTGGTATTCTTTGCTTTGAACCAAGATCCATCTGCCATCAGCAATGATATCCCTCATTCTGTGTCCTCTTTTGAATCTAGCTTGCATTTCTGAAAGTTCTCTGTCAATATATTGCTGCAAGCATTTTTTAATTATCTTCAATAATATTTTACTTGCTTCTTGTTGTTGTTGTTGTTTGCCATCGAGTCGGCCCCGACTCATAGCGACCCCTCCTCGGGATTCCGAGGCAGTATCACTACGGAAGTAGGAATGCCCAAC
>NW_006922117.1:1704223-1715824 GCF_000298275.1 Orycteropus afer afer | reverse complement strand
TCTAAATTCAAGGAGGGATATATTCTATTCTAGCATAAGTGCTAGAAATTACTGCCAGTGGTAGCCACAGGATGATAAGGGTATTGTTGAAAATGAACGCCACTATAGAGTCAGGGCCGACTCGACGGCAAACAACAACAACAACAACAACATAGAAGTATATTTCCTGGAGTGGCACAGTAATATTACATAGTCCCCAGGCACTTTAAAGAGGACTTTTGCAGCAGATTTTCCATTGCAATATATATATATTTTTTTTCCTTGACTGCTGTTTCCATGGACATTTATTGTGATTTCAAGTTAAATGAAATCCTTTACAACTCCAAACTTTTCTCCATTTATCAAGATGTTCCTTATTGGTCCAGTTGTGAGGATTTTTATTTTCTTTGGGTTGAGGTATAATCCATATTGAAGGCTGTATTTAGTCTTTCATCTTCATAATAAGTGCCTCAGGTCTTCTTCATTTTCAGAAAGAAAAGTTGTGTCTTCCACATATCACAGGTTATTAATGAGCCTTCCTCCAATTCTGATGCTGTGCTCTTCATAATGTCCAACTTCTCAGATTATTTCCTCAACATACAAATTGAATAAATATGAGGAAGTGATACAACCCTGTTGCATACCTTTCCTGATTTTAAACCATGCAGTATCTCCTTGCATCTGTTTGAATGACAGCCTCTTGGACTGTATAAGGGTTCCTCATGAGCACAATTAAGTATTCTGGAATTCCCATTCTTCACAGTGTTATTCGTAATTTGTTATGATCCACAGAGCTGAAAGCTTTTGAATTACCAATAAAACACAAGTAAACGTCTTTCTGGTATTCTTTGCTTTTGGTCAAGATTCATCTGACATTAGCAATTATATCCCTCATTCCATGTCCTCTTCTGAATCTATCTTGAATTTGGCAGTTCCCTATCAATGTACTTCTGTAACTGTCTTTGAATTATCTTCAGCAAAATTTTACTTGTGTGTGATATTAATGATATTGTTCAAAAATTTCTGCATTCTTTTGGATCATCTTTCTTTGGAATGGGCACACATATGGACCTTTTCCAGTCTTCTAAATTTCTTGGCATAAACCTGTCAATGGGTATTTCATCAATTCCTGGAGTTGTGTTTTTGGCTTATGCTTTTACTGCAGCTTGGACTTCTTCAAGTACAGTTGATCACACTATGTCTGGAAATGTTTGAACATCAGCTGATTCTTTTTGGTATAGTAACTCTGAAAATTCCTTCCATCTTCTTTTAATGCTTCCTGAATTGTTCAATTTTTTGCCCATACAGTCCTTCAATATTGCAACTGAAGGCTTGGATTTTTATTCAATTCTTTCAGCTTTAGAAATGCTGAATGTGTTCTTCCCCTTTGATTTTCCGTCTCCCGATCTTTGCATATTTCATTATAATACTTAACTTCATTTTCCATATTGAGCATTTTTGAAGTGGCAACATTATGAGATGGAGAAAAGAAAGTGAATTCTGAAATTATGTTATTTATTCTAAGTAATATGTAATATTATATAATAATATATATATTATATTATATAGACAATCTTATATATATAATAAATATAGACAATCATATATATAATACATATAGACAATCAAACAGGAACCTGGTTACCTGGCTATAGAATAGAGGCAACTATGTCTTTGGAAGCTTTACTGAATCCAAGGTGTGCTTTCTTCACATGAATAAATTCCATTCAATGGTATATCTACCAAGACCTTCCCCAAATATTAAGTAAACCCCACCACCACCACCACAACCACACCCCCTACCTCCCAAAAGAAACAAAAAACTACTGCCATCTCAAGTTTATTCCAGTTCATAGGGACCCTAGAGGACAGAGTAGAACTGCCCCCCTAGGCTTTCCAAGGCTATAAATCTTTACTGAAGCAGATTGCACTATCTTTCTACTGCAGAATGGCTGGTGGGTTTTCCAACTACTGTCTTTCTGACTAGCAGCTGAATGCTTTAACTAATATGCCACCAGAGCTCCTTGAAAGACACCCATATCTCATGAAATCTGAGATTTCTAAATCTGAAATTTCTAGATCTGAAAATTACTAAGATTATTACATTTATTTTTAAAGGGAAACAGAAAATGTGTTTGATTGTGTTCTCAAGAGACTTTTGAAATAGACAAAATACTTAGTTGCATAACAGCTAAACTACGACTCTTAATAAAGACTTGGGAGGAATATTTTATTAGACATGCATTTAATAATAAACTATGTTGTTGTTGTTGTTATTGTTATGTGCCCTCGAGTCGGACCCAACTCATAGCAACCCCTCCTTGGGTTTCTGAGGTTGTATCACTATGGAAGTAGATCGCTCAAACTTCCTTCCAAGGAGTGGCTGGTGGGTTTGAATGGCCAGCCTTCTGGTTAGCAGTCAAGTGCCTTAGGCACTATGCTACCAGAGCTCCCAATAAGCTATATTATTAGAGTGAAAGGAAATGCCTTTCATGATTATGCTTTTAGGCAAGTAAACATGACTCCTTCAAACAAAGCGTGTGGCTTCAAGAGACACAGTCATGAGATTGCGGTGGGGGAAGAGACTCAGAAATTTATCAGATTAGCAGATTCTATCCTTGAAATCAATGGTCCCATACTTGTCTCATCCAGGACATCTTCACAGTCAAGGTGTTAAATATTTCTCAAGATTTTACAACAAAAGAAGTTACTTTAGTAATGTTTCTCTTTGTTGCTTACATTACCAATTTTGTTCTCTTTGTGCATCAATTACATAAAAACTCAAACATGTCTTTACCTTCTCCATTTTTGAAAAGACATTTTTCATCTTCATATTCTCTTCCAGTCAACATCTCATTTCTCTTATTTATAAGGAGAAGTCCTGGAAAAAAATTGAGTGCTCACTCTCTCCACTTCTGCCACCGTTTTTTTCTCACCAGAATTCAATTCAAGGTTCTCTTATTAAGCTTCAAGTTCTAAAGCTTAAGGTCAACTCTCAGTCTTCATCTTGTTTAAACTATAGGCAGTACTTCGTACCATGGCTTATTCCTGAGTCACTGAAAGTGTGACTTCCTCTGTTGTTGTTGTTGTTATGTGCCGTGGAGTCGGACCTGACTCATAGCGACCCCTCCTTGGGTTTCTGAGGCAGTATCACTACAGAAGTAGATTGCCCCATATTCCTTCCAAGGAGTGGCTGGTGGGTTTGAACCACCAGCCTTCTGGTTAGCAGTCAAGTGCCTTAGGCACTATGCTACCAGAGCTCCTGTGACTTCCTCTGGCTTCCAAGAAATCACATAATTTGGGTTTGTTCTGGTTACCTAAGTGCCACTCTGACAAGAATATACCACAAACGGGATGGCATTAAGAAACAGGAGTTTATTCTCTTATAATTTAGAGGCTTTAAGTCTAAGTTCAAAATGCTGGGCTCTAGGGGCTGGGTGAAAGCGCCTCAGCCTCAGGCTTTAGCTCTGCCTCCAGCTGCAGGCCCACTGGAGCTAGAGGCATTTCTTTACTCAGACCACTGCTGGCTCCTGAGGCTGCCAAGCTCAAGGTTGACAAGTAAAAAGGCGCAGTCCCGATGTTATCAAACCACACAGCACACCAATCATTCAAGTTCATTGTAAGTCCCAAGGTCGGCAGAGCATGGCAGGCTGCTGAACAACAACACAGCTACCTGCAGGGTCCCGTGCCATAAGCTGGAGACCATTGCCAACTCTGCTTCTTATATAGGGGAAGCAGACCACATACCCAAAGCAGCTACTCAGCTGCTTGTGGTAGATCCCACCATGGAGCTGATTGCCAGTCTCATCATGGGGAATAACTATCACCAGCTGCCCAGCCACTTAGCCAGGCCCAGCCAGGTTGACCCACAAACACAACCACCCCAGGGTTCTTCTAAATCTCTGGATGTTCTGCCTCCATCTCATTTTCTGGTTATTTCTCATCTCTCCAAAAAAACAAAAGTTGGAATTTCCAAAAATCTAGAGCTCTGACCAATTTTGTTTTTTCTCTGTATTTATCCCCTTGATGTTCTTCTCTGGTTACTTGGCATCAAATAACATCGATTTATTGTTGTGAGGTGCCATTGACTCTGTTTTGACTCACAGCAACCCTATGTACAACAGAATGAAACACTGCACAATCCTTCACAGTCCTGGAAATCATTGTCATGTTTGAGCACATTGTTGCAGCCTTCACTTTTAAATCACTCTGTGTCCCTTTGTTCTGTTCCAGCAACTGCTTCTTGGTGTATGTGTAGATTCTTCATGAACACAATAAAGTGTTCTGGAATTCCCATGCTTTTAAATGTTATCCATAATTTGTTATGACACACATATATTTACAGACAACTCCTAAATTATCAACCTAAACTTCTTAACTCTATTCTAGTCTTGTTTGTCTAAAAGCTTATCCTGTCTCCACTTACATAATTAACTTATTTTCCACTTAACATGTCAAAAACAAAAGTTGTATTCTTTCCTCCATTATCTGACTTTTTGTTTGTTTATTTTATCCTTTCAATCTTTTCAAGTTTAATCAATGACAATTCTGTATTTCCAAATGTTCTATCCTTTCTGCATACTTATTCAATCTGTATGCTGAACAAATAATTCAAGAAGCTGGTCTATATGAAGCAGAACATTATCAGAAGAGACCAATCCCTGGAGAAAGATAATCATACTTGTTAAAGTAAGCAATCTGCCAAGAATGGTAAGACGGATGGACACAATGGCTGCTACAATGGGCTCAAGTGTAGCAACAATTGTGAGACTGGCTAGGAGTCAGAACTATCACTAGGAGTCAGAACTGATTTGAAGGCCCCTAACAGCATAGAGCCTAAGGCACTTGACTGCTAACCAGAAGGCTGGCAGTTCAAACCCACCAGCCACTCCTCTGAAGGAAGGTTGGGCAATCTACTTCTGTAGTGATACTGCCTCAGAAACCCAGGGAGGGGTCACTATGAGTCGGATCCGACTCGAGGGCACATAACAACAAACAACAATAACAATAACAACATTCTTGACTTTCTTCCTCTGTTGCTTCAGGTAAATAGAGACTAGTTGATGTGACTTGACTAGGCACTTAGAAGTTTGTACTACCTCAGCACTATGCAACAAACTAAGAGTTGGAATAGAAGCACTAAACATGTTATTAGGCCAATTAACCGTGATGTCCCATGAAACTACAACCCAAAACTTCCAAACCAAAGGACAAAATCCCATGAGGTGTTTGGTTGTAGATAAGAAGACTCAGCAACTATTCCTTTTTTTTTTTTTCTTGGCCATTGTAAATACATCTATCACACCACTTTTTCTAATTAACTTTTTAGCAAGTGTACAAGTTATTGACAGCCATTCTATTAATTGACTGTGCAGACTTATGCTTAATCAAGGCTATTTTTTCCTGCACCATAAACCCAAATTCAATATTCCACAATCAATGTTTTTGTTGTTGTGTGCCTTTGAGTTGATTACAACTTGTAGCAACCTTGTACAACAGAGTAGAGCTGCTCTAAAGGGTTTCCTAGGCTGAAATCTTACAGAAGATAGACAGGTGTTTTCTTCTGCAGAGAAACTGGTGGGTAGATTTGAACCTTTTGGTTAACAAATGAACTCCTTAACTGTTTGCAGTATGCAGGGACTCAAAGCAGCATACTGTGCCATGACAGACGTGTTACAAAGTCTTCCTTGTGTTAATTTGTGGATGTGTGATACATATTTTCTGTTTGCTTTATCTTTTTCTGCTTTTCAGTGTACCTCTAGAGGCTGATCCTTACAGACTAGACAAGCAGGACTCCTTGTCTTCTGGTTAAAATTAGGTTTAGCCTGTGGAAGTACTGGCAATAAAACACAAGGCAGAAGAAGAGTATGATGCAGGTGTTTATTCCCCAGGTTTCCTCACTGCCTCTAGAGAATGTCATAACTTCTATAAGCAGAGCTCTCTTCAGCTTGTGGGGAACACTTCTACCTTTTGCTCATTCTAGTTCACTAACCCTGGGGTACTGAACCTGTCTTTAATGGTTTCCCTTAACTTCACCCACAACTTTATAATTAGCTCCTTTATTAAACTCTTCTTAATTATCCCGTTTGTGAGTGTGCCATCTGTTTCCTCCTGGGATTCTGACTGATATAGGAGACAACAAAAATCATACAAAAATATAATATTCTTAAGCAAGAAATGGTTGAAGATAATTAGGGACAGATTGTCCACTGGGGGAAAGTATGGTAATTAATAAGGGAGATTGATAGCTATTATTAAACAGGAAGAAATAAAATAAATGTATTATTTATTGGCTAGAGGAGATTCTTGCTGCATTATATAAGAAATGGAAAGAATTATAAACCAACTAACCAATCAACCAACTTGTATTCTTTGCTATGTAAATTTCATAAAATAAATAGATCATCCAACTTTTAAAAGTGTCAGTCATCAACTTACCCAACGTTCACTTACGTTGTTGTCATTGTTAGGTGCCATCGAATCAGCCCCGACTCATAGCAACCCCTCATTGGGTTTCCTTGGAAGTAGATTGCCAAACTTTCCTTCTGAGGAGTGGCTGAGGTGTTTGAACCACTAGACTTCTGGTTATCAGTCAAGTGCCTTAGGCATTACGCTACCAGAGCTCCTCTCTAGTGGATACAAAATGTCGACCACGACCTATAACTTATATTGATTATATCCTTAACGTGAACTGTCATAGGCATTGACCACTGAGATATTTACTCTGAGTTACATGGTTCAGAATTTAAAATAGGTTTATGGAAAAGCATTCCTCCTACTGTATATAAGTATGTATTAAATGGATTTCTTTCTACATAGACTGTCCCATAAAACTGGAATCTAAAGTTAAATTTTATGGATATGAAACCATGAAATCTAATCTTAATAAAGAAAATTTCCCAAACTGCTTCAGGACTAGAGATTTATACGCTGTAGAATAGAAGATTAATGGAGTAGAAAGTATGAAGCACAACTTACTGCATTTCCTTCTCTTTTTAGACATGGTGTTCAGCCTCCTATTACCTGGCAATTTTGTAATCTGTCTTCACATTTTTCTTCTTCTCATTTAACTTTCACTGTAAAACTGGTGACTTTATTTTTCTTTAGTAATAAGTAATTCTCTCAGTAACTTTTTAGAATTGATACATGTTTCAAAATATAAGCCTTTTCCTCATGTGTCCATTCTCAATTCCTATTAGAAAGAGCCCTTACTCACAGGAAGATAGAACAGTTTTTCCTTAGGCATTTTAGATAATTATATTTCATATTATTTTACCCTAATAAGGGTCCAACAAGTTTGTTGGTTCATTTGTTTTATATAAACAAAGCTGGAGTAATGCAGTAAACTGAATAGCACATCCACCACTCACTTTATCTGAATGTCCTTAACATTTTGACACTGATTTGATTCGTTTGCCTTTTTTTTTTTCACATTATGATTCTTAGTTTTTATGGTTTAGAAAGCTAACTTAAATACTCAATTTTACTCTCAATATATTATAACTTCCAGAAAAAAAAAAAATGTATCTGTATTGGAAGTTGTAACTCACGTAAAGAAAAATACACAAAATGATTTATCTCAGTAACTACTCATATTTCTTTCAATGAGAACAAGAAATAGAATACTGACAGTATCCCCAATCCCCTTCATGCTTCCTTCTACTTGTTTTTGCCTCCCTCCTCTCCTAAAATGTTAAACTACCCGGATTTTTAAACTATCCACTTCTTTCTTTTCTTTTAAATTTTACTCTCTAAACTTGTATCACCTACTTTGGTCATGTTGACAGAAGGAACCATTCCCTGGAGAAGGATGTCATGCTTGGTAAGGTGGAGGGTTGACAAAAGAGGGGAAGGCCCTCACGGAGATGGATTGACATGGTGGTAGCAGCGATGGGCTCAAGTATAGCCAAGAATCATGGAGCGGGCTCAAGACTGGGGGGGGGGGGTTGTTCTGCTGTGCATAGGGTCGCTATAAGTCGGAGACGACTCGACGGCACAAACAACAACAAACTTGCACCAAAGATCCCAGTTGGTGCAATAGTTAAGTGCTCAGCTGCTAACAAAAAGGTAAGCTGTTCTAATTCATCCAGCCATACTTTAGATTCATGCATGTCATTGTGCATAGATGTAATGGATTCATTTCTGCAGCTCTATGATACTTCAGGGCTTGAATATATCATATTTATTAGTACATAACGCCAATCTTCTCTCTCCCAAAATGGTGGTATCAACACTTACTCTCACCAGCAGTGAAGGAAGTTTCCCCTTCGCTGTATGGTCTCAGATTAGAGTTTGCAAATGAGAAAAACTTGTGTACAATCAGCAGGTGGAAGTAAGGAAGAAATCACTGTTTTTGGAAAATCATAGCGGTTTTTAATATTCCAGATATAGCCTTTCAGTTCTTCTCTGTTCTGACTCCTCCCACATATGGGTAAGCCAAAATTCCTATATTAGCTTAATTAATCACATTCATCATGAGGACAGGATCATATTTTACAAAACTTGGCACTTGACTGCTAGCCAGAAGGCTGGTGGTTCAAACCCACCAGCCACTCCTCGGAAGGAAGGTTGGGCATTCCCACTTCCGTAGTGATACTGCCTCGGAAACCCAAGGAGGAGGTCACTGTAAGTCGGTTCGACTGGACGGCACATAACAACAACAACAACATTGTTTCCATAGTAATCATATAGATGGAGGTGGCAACAATTCTCAGAAAATTTTGGGATCCAGCACGCAATACAAAAGGTAAACAAAATGGCTGTTCCAAAGTCTCTGTTTCCTGTAAGAGCCCTTTGGTCTTTTTAATATCTGAAACCCTATTTTCTTATATTCTTTTTATAAATCAAGACCAAAAACCAAATTTACTGCCCTCGAGTCCTATCCGACTCATAGTGACCCCTCCTTGCATTTCTGAGTTGGTATCACTACGGAAGTAGATTGCCCAACCTTCCTTCTGAGGGGTGGTTGGTGGCTTGGAACCGCCAGCCTTCTGGTTAATAGTCAAGTGCCTTAGGCATTAGGCCACCAGAGATCCTGTTATTTTTATAAGTGAGACATTATGTAAGCAATATTTTAGGTCTTTAAACAAAAACAAATTTACTCTTAGTGACTCAGATCAAAAGGCCAAGAATTAAATCCCTTGGTCTCTTTCACTCTTTGCACTGTGGAATGAGGATAGTAGATTGTTTTATTGTTCTAATAAATACACTATGTTGGATTTTAAAACTATGTAACATAAATGATAAACATGTCATTGAGAAATGACTAGAACTTGGTATTATAGCCTAGCTACCATGTGACTCATTAACTTTCCTTTATAAAGTCTTACAATTGTCTTGACAGGCACCCTTTTCTGAATGTAACAGATGCTTGTTAATAAAACTTTTACAAGAATTATTTTATCATAAAATCAAAGAAAAAGTATATTTAGTTGGCAGATGGGACAATCATAACATTTCATTGTTTTTTTATTATACCAAAGTTTGTTTAATTTAAATTGTTAACTTTTTTATCACTGTGAATAACTGAAAATATATTTAGGTATGGAATTTAAGAATATTCACTCAAAATGGTATATTAAACTACTATCCTAAAAATATTCAAGACACATTTTCTTTCAGCTTCCATATATAATAACTGCCTCAAAAGACTGAATATTAAGATCAAGAAAGCTTAAAAATACTTTTAACATGGTCTAATTTTTTTGAACCTGAAATCTATTTCTATGAGCTAAAAATATTGGAAAATATATGCAGAAATGTTCCATTTCATGCTAAGAAAAGAGAAAATCCATATTAATATCCTGGGAGATACGATATCAGGCAGTGTGATACAGAGAAAAATTCTCAGGGTGAACCTAGAAAAATAAATGTTAGTCACATTTCCATATTAAGTAGCTGTGACCCTGGGTAAGTCACTCAGTCTTTGTACATGTTAGTTCTTTCATGCATAAAAAGAAGTTAATTTTAACTGATCGCACATGAATGGTGTGAAGAAACAAATGTGCTGATGGGCAAAGCATTATTTCATTTATTTATTTATTTTTTTTTCAATTTTCAAATGGGGTGATAATCCAATACATAGAATGTAACCACAATTTGTCAAACTAACAGTGTAATATGTCTTATTTTTAATATAATTTAGAGAATTTGGCATAAAGAAAATATAATATTACCAAAGATTGGGGTATATTTTGTCATTTTCATATATTATCTAACTCAGTATGCCCCACAGCATGACTACAATGGAGTTTTTGTTTTGTTTACTTTTGCTTTTTAGTTTGGGAACTTGAGTAGTATATGACATCTAACACCAAAAAAGCATGAAAAAGTATTTAGCTGTGAATGAAAGCTAAAAGTTTTTCTTGTGTCACAATTACATTTTTTAATTTTCTTCAATGTCTTCATGAATTTTGAATGAATTCCTAGATAACTTGAGTCAAAGATTTAATGTTTAGAAGTAATGTTAACATACCATTCAAATATAATATTATAGAAAATATGCAATATAATTATAAAATGCATTATATACGTTAGGAATAGATGAATTTAGAGATCCATTTGAAAATGGTAATTAAAATACCTGACTTTTCCAAGGAGACATAGGAATTATAGCCAGATCTATATCATCTATAAGGAGCTCTGGTGGTGCAGTTGTTAAGGCATTTGATGGCTAACCAGAAGTTGGTGGTTCAAACCCACCAGCCACTCCATGGAAGGAAGACAGGCCAATCTACCTCCATAAAGATTTACTGCCTTTCAACAAAATCATAGCCAACAACATACCAAGACAATCATTCATTATGACCAAGTGGGGTTCATATCAGATATGGAAGCATGGTTCAACATTAGAAAAACAATCAATGTCATCTACCCCATAAATAAAACAAAGGAGAAGAACCACATGATCATATCAATTGATGAAAAAAAGACAATTGATAAATTCCAACACCATTCCTGATCAAAACTCTCAGCAACATAGGAATAGAAGGGACATTCCTCAACATAATAAAGGGCATCTATGCAAAACCAACAGTCAACATTATTCTCAATGGAGAGAGATGGAAACCATTGCTCTTGCAAAGAGGAACCAGACAAGGATGACCTCAATCACCACTTCTGTTCAGCATTGTACTTGAATTACTAGCCAGGGCCATAAGGCAAGAAAGGGAAATCAAAGGCATCCAAATTGGTAAGGAAAAAGTCAAACTATCCCTCTTTGCTGATAATATGATCCTACACCTAGAAAACCCAAAAGACTCATACAAAAATCTACTGGAACTAATTGAGAGATTTAGCATAGTGGCAGCACACAAGACCAACATTCAAAAATCAGTAGGATTCCTCTACACCAGCAAATAGATTGCTGAAAAAGAAATAAGGAAATCAATACCATTTACAATAATTGCCAAACAAATAAAATACTTGAGAATAAATCTTACCAGGGACACAAAAGACGTCTACAAAGAAAACTATAAAAAACTACTTTAAGAAATCATAAGAGGCAGGGCAAGATGGCGAACTAGGCAGAAGGATTGTACAGACCCTCTTCAACAAAGAAAAGGGAAACCAATTAACACAGACACAGAAGATAATCTTGGACCCCTGAGCCTTGAAGGAAAG
>NW_006922117.1:1694549-1695797 GCF_000298275.1 Orycteropus afer afer | reverse complement strand
ACCTCAGATAAGCAAAGCTCTATTGAAAATGAACAAAGTAGGAGGTCTCACACGGCTGGATCTCAAAACCTACTATACAGCTACAATAGTCAAAACTGCCTGGTATTGGTACAATGACAGACACTATTCCATAGACCAATGGAATAAGATTGAGAACCCAGAAATAGATCCATTTACCTATTGTCAGGTGATCTTTGACAAAGGGCTGAAATTAAATAGACTCATAGTGACACTGTAGACAGAGTAGACCTGGCCCTTAGTGTTTTCAAGGTTGCAATCTTTATGGAAGTCTTGCCATTGGTGGGTTTGGACCACTGACCTTTCAGTTAGTAGATGACCGCTATAACCACTGAACCACCAGGCCTCCCTCAGTTTCAGGCAAATCAAGATATTTTTTTCACTCTATTTAGGTTACTGGGGAAAACTCATTACAGCTGAAGGAAGGAAAGAAAAAAAACAATGGAGGAAATTTCTATGTAGTAGACCCAGACCTATAGCTAGATGTGGTCCAGAACAACTGAGAAGCTCTACTTCCAAGACTCACAGTTAATTTACATCTTCAAAACTGAAGCTTATTCATGAAAGACAGAACATCCTACCCCCATCTATCTACTACATGATCACTGTGTGCAGAGTAGAATTTCTGCAGAATAGAATATAACACTGCTTAACTGCTTGCACCTTTTCTAGGGTGCTGCAAGTAAAACGTATTAAGAGTTTATTGCTAAAAGATGGGAAAGAGCAGACTGAGACTATTCCAGAGGTGAAGGATAAAAGCTCAGTATTGACACTGACAAAACCCTCTGGCAACTCAGCTGCGAACCTAAACACAAAGTCAAGCTAGAGTGATTTGTAACCTGTGATGCACTAATAGTACAAATAGAAAAAGAAACACTTGACCTAGTAAAATGTCTGGTTTTCATAAAAAATTCTAAGGCATACAAAGAAGCAAAACAAAGCCACTGATTATCATGAGACAAAGTAATCAGTAGACATAAGCTCAGATATGACTCAGATAATGTGTGTGGCAAGTATCAGATAGTAAATGCTAAATAACTACAATCAAAATTATACTTTTATTTCTGGATTATCTTTTGAAATCTCAGCTCCTTTATTTCTTTCTGTCCTTTCATATATCTTTTTTTTTTTTTTTTCCAATTTCTTTTCTGCCCACAGTTTGCTCTGTCTGGGTAACATTATTGTTTCTCATAGTTCCTAAAATAGGTATGAACTCTATATTAGGACAAT
>NW_006922117.1:1691822-1693884 GCF_000298275.1 Orycteropus afer afer | reverse complement strand
GGCACATAACAACAACAACAAAATTTTCTGAAGCATGCATGTATCTTCTCATCCATGCTTATTGACAAATATATCAAAAATAAAAGAGAGAAGCAGAACTTTATTTTATTTTACTTCACATCATTTAAAGTGGTCTCTTGCCTTGCTTTATTTTTTCAACTCAGGAGTAGAAAATAATGTATTATTTTTAATTTAAATTTCTCTCTCTCCAAGGGTATATTTGGCTTATAAACTCAAAACCAAACCCACTGCCATTGACTTGATTTCATCTTGTTGGCACAGGACTGGGCAGTGTTTCCTTCTGTTGTACATAGGGTCACTATGAGTCAGAGCCAACTCAAGGGCACCTAACAACAACAACATAGTGACTGCACAGGACTGAGCCAATGGAAGCAGCAGTCAGGACATCAGATGATGTATAGCACTGGGCAAGTTGGCCTCCTTGAAGACTAAGGTGAACCTGACACAAGCCATGGTATTCAATTGTCTCATATGCATGTGAGAGCTAGACAATGAACGAGGAAGATCAAAGAAAAGTTGATGCTTTTGAGTCGTGATGTTGGCAAAGAATGCTGAAAATACCACGGACTGCTGAAAGAACTAACAAATCTGTCCTGGAGGAAGTGCAGCCGGAATGCTCCTTGGAAGCGAGAATGGCCCCAGTTCATCTTACATACTTTGGTCATGTTGTCAGAAGGGACCATTCCCTAGAAAAGGATGTCATGCTTGGTAAGGTGGAAGGTCGACAAAGAGAGGAAGGCACTCAATGAGATGGATTGACACAGTGGCTGCAGTTATGGGCTCAAGTATAGCAGGGATCGCGGAGCTGGGTGGGACTGGGAAGTGTTTAATTCTGCTGTGCATGGGGTCACTATGAGTCGCAGATGACTCGGTGGAACCTAACAACAACAACAGGACTGAGTAGAACTGCCCCATAGGGTTTCCAAAGCATACAAGTCTTCTCTTTCCCATCTTTTAGCAATAACATCTTATTACTTTTTACTTGGAAGCCCCTGGGAGGCACATACAAAGAAGCAAAATAAAGCCACTGATTCCTTCTTTGTACCCTCCCAACTCTTTACAGAAGCACACTGCCTCATCTTTCTCCTGCAGGACAGAAGGTGAGTACGAAGAGCCATTTTCATTAGTGTCTGAATGCTTTATCCACTGCTCCAGCATAACTCCTCATATTTATCTTATAGAATGAATAGCAAGGTTATACATTATTTGCAAATCACTTTAGTCAGAATAAGGAGCTCTGAAGATGTAGCAGGTAAGGCATTTGGCTGCTAACCAGAAGGTAAGAGGTTCAAACTCATCAGCTGCTCTGCAGAAGGAAGATGTAGCAAGCTACTTCCATACAGAGTTACGTACTTGGAAACCCAGTAGAGGCTGCTATCGGTTCAAATGGACTAGATGGCAGTGTATTTGTTTTTGTTTATTTATTTGTTTTTGGTTTAGTCGGACTATCCTTCTGCTAACTTGACAAACAATTTCAAAACTCTGCTGAAATATGAATATACCATGTTGAGTCCCTGGATAGGGAAGATGGCGAAGTGCTTGACTATTAGCTAAAAGATTGGCAGCTTGAACCCAGTCAGTGGCATCTGTGAAACAGGCCTGTAGATTTATTTCTGAATGGTCACAGGCTTAAAAACCCTGTGGAGAACTGTTCTACTTTGACACACATGGGACCACCATGCATTGAAGTTGTCGCAAAGACAACGAACAGTAACAACAAACATGTATATTACAGTTCACATCTATCTTGACTTCTTCTTAAGAAACGGAATGGGGAAGCATAACTAGGCTGGCTGTTCTCTAACTGCCTCTACATGCCCCTCTCAATTATTCTCCACTCTTCCCTGTGCCTACAAAGGCTGACATATATGAACTGCATTATTTCAAGATATCTTGTTTTTAATAAGCAGGTTAAACTGCCCTTAGGAGCAAAACAAAGGACATACGAGAACTGGAGTAGAAATATAGAAAAAAAGGAGAAAGTTAGACTTAATGGCATGCTTAAAACTCCTGTGTGATTCTTTGATGAAAAGGTGAGAAA
>NW_006922117.1:1689185-1691012 GCF_000298275.1 Orycteropus afer afer | reverse complement strand
TTATTACATGATGCAGGGGATATTAATGAAGGCAAAGCAGATTTTGACTAATCCATTTTCTGAAATGTTCTCAGTAATAAGTGTTAGAATAGGGTCAAAGTCATTTTCCTTATTTGAAATGAAAAGGTAATTCTAATGCTTAAAAAAGAAAGCCTTGCAGTCTGCCAGGAATTTTAATTTCTGAGCTGGCAATATTTTAGCACTTAGATCTGATAACAGCTGTTATACTTATAATGCACGCACCAGTCTTCTATTAGTTGTTTGTTCTTCCATGAGTCAAAAGTGAAATATGGGTAACAGTAATGTAAAAAATGCAATGCAAGTTTGAACTTTGCTCAAAATTCAGTGCTATCAAATTATGTTAAATTGATGTTGATGACAATTTTCCATATTTCCACATCTGGTATTATTCTGCTCAAAAGCTATTTTTTTCTGAAAGGGAAATAGGAAGTGAAGTGATATAATTTAATTGAATAACTGATAAAATATAATCAGTGGTTCTCTAGTTTTTGATATGGAAAAAAAAAGTAGAAATGCTTTTCTGTCTCTAGGGACACTGCAGCAAAGAACAGAGTACGGGAATGGAATATCACATACAGTTTGTAGATCCCTCTGCACTAGTAAAACTCACCTCATGAACTACATCAAACAAAGTCAGTGGAACAAAGGTCACAGGTGAAGAAAATTTCTGCATATATGTCTGAAAGGTATTTGATGTATTTGATAATGTGCAATTTCAATTCACTAAGACTTTGATCCATTTTGAGAATATAAGAACAGGGAAACAAGTAGAAGAATTGGCAGATTTGAGAGTCAGGAAGAAACTACAGCATTTTAAGTGATCTGTGGAAGGAGACAAAGAAAGCAGGAGCCCAAAAACAAAGAAGAGAATTACATTGTAAAGCTCAGGTTGATGTGCTATGTTCTAACTGGAATTTTAGAATCATGTAACAGTGCTGCTTGCTCTGCTGACAAGCTGAGAAGAACTTTCAATTCAAGAGAAGCTTCAGAGTAGGGAGAGGAAGACTATTCAGTTAGGTATCTCTTTTGCTGCCCATAAAATACAGAAAGAACCACCGGGAACACCAAGTTTCATTAGTACAGGTGAGACTTGGGGCACCTTACATAGACAATGTAAAGACAGTGTAATTTGTTCTAAGTTGTACAAACTGTTCACACTGAAGTTTCAGATCAGAAAGCATGGGGACAACTTAACGACTCAGAAGGAAATCTGGTGTTGCATCATTGTCAATAGTTGAAGTAATTGAAGTTCAAACTCTTACCTAGTCTAGAATATAAATACTTTATACACAATTTCTCTACCTCCATGTACTCTTAAATGGGTTTACTGTATAAAAGCTAATGTTATTCACCAAACAGAGCCCAAAACACTCCACAGTTTTTCTCCTTCTGCCTTATACGTCCCCCCACTTGCCCCCACTTCCACTTGGGTGGCATACCCCATTTATTTGCTTAGATTTAGAATTTTCTGTTGACACTAATTGGTTTGACTTGGCTAATTTTCTGTACACAAGAAGACTACCCTGATTTCTTTCTCTTAAAAGAAAAAAAAAAAAATTGCACATTGATTGTCTCTCTACTGTACTAGTACTATATCTTAACCATATTTTTATTATAGAATGTCTCCTAATCTGTTTCAGTCATTTTCATGACTATCATAGTGATATCCCAGTGAAAAACAGATTTATTCATGTTTTAAATCCAGAACCTAGCACACTCCTTGCCATAGTCAATAAATGTTTATTAAATAATGAAATAATATACCTTCTTGGTATCTTGTTCTCTCTTAAGTTTGCAATTTATACA
>NW_006922117.1:1687857-1689066 GCF_000298275.1 Orycteropus afer afer | reverse complement strand
TATTTGTCTTCCACCACCAACTTACAAATACTTGAATTATAGGCTAAGTTCAAAATAGTAAATAACTTATCATTGGGCAATTAGAGTCAATCAACACCTTAATATCTTATTAATCTGTTACATATCTATACTGAAATACTACTTCATTCTCAACAATATTTCTTTGTATTATGTTTTTTTAAGCAATCATTATGATTGGCAGTTTTAATCTATCAAGAGTCACTTTCTATTTTTGTTGAACTTCTTCACTACACCTCTTATTTTCAATTTCATAAACATTGGCTTTTAGCTTTTATTTTTTAGCTTTCAATTTTTCAGGAATTATCCTGTATATTTCTAACATTTTAATTTGAAATAATTGATTATAATATGATTCCCTTTGTTCTAATATAAGCATTCAAGGACACAGCTTTCCTTTTAAATACTACCTTACTTGCATCTCAGATACTGAATAGGTAGTATTTTCACCATCACTACCATCGGTTTTTGTTGTTGTTGTTAAGTGCTGTCGAGTCTACTCCAACTCATGGTGACCCTATGTGCAGCAGACCAAAACACTGCCTGCCCCTGTGCCAGCCCCACAATCCTTGCTGTACTTGGACCATCATTGCAGCCACTGTGTCAATCCACCTTGTTGATGACCTTCCCTTTTTTCATGGACCTTACACTTTACCAAGCATGATATACTTCTCCAGGGAATGATCCCTTCTGATAACAACACAAGCAGAGTAGGTGAGACAAAGTCTGGACATTTTCGCTTCCAAGGAGCATTCTGACTGCACTTCTTCCAGGATAGATTTGTTAGTTCTTCTGGCAGTCCTTGTTACTTTCAGCATTCTTCAATAATACCACAACTCAAAAGCAACAAGTCTTGTATCTTCTTTATTCACTCTCCAGCTTTCACATGCAATGAGGCGATTGAAAATATCATGGCTTGGGTTAGGCCCACCTTGGTCTTCAGAGACTTCTTCGCTCTTCAGCACTTTAAAGAGCTCTCTTGCAGCGGAGTAGGCCAGGGTGATGTGTCCTCTGATTTCTTGACTGTTGGTTCATTGATGTTGGTTGTGAAAACAAGTAATATGAAATCTTTGAAAACTTCAATTTTTTTCAGTTTATTGTGATGCTGCTTATTGGTCCAGTTGTGAGGATTTTCATTTTCTTTAAATTGAGGTGTAATCCATACTGCAATCTGTAGTCTTTAATCTTCAT
>NW_006922117.1:1677848-1686532 GCF_000298275.1 Orycteropus afer afer | reverse complement strand
GAGATCACTGTCTGCTTTATATATTTTGTGCTCATGTAATTATGTATAGACTTTAAGATTTTTAGATCTTTTGTGGAATTTAACTTTTGCAAGCATTGCAGGAACCCATTTCATGTTTTTGTGGGTTTGTTTTTTTTTTTTTTGCATTCCTTTTATTATGTGTGAATTTAAAAAAGCTTCATTGTTTTCTTTGTTGTTGTTGTTGTTAGATGTCCTTGAGTCAACTTCCCCTCATAGCTACCCTGTGGACAACAGAATCCAACACTGCCCAGTACTGTGCAATCCTCATTATCCTCACTATGCTTGAGCCATTGTTGCAATCACCTTGTCAATTGACCTCCCTGAGGGCCTTCCCCTTTTTCACTGACACTGTACTTTATGAACCATGATGTCCTTCTCCAGGGCTGTTCCCTCCTAAAAACATGACCAAGTACGTGAGACCAAGTCTGACCATTTTTGCTTCTAAGAAGCATTCCAGATATATTTCTTCCAAGACACATTTGTTAGTTCTTCTTACTGCCTATGGTATTTTCATTATTCTTCATCAGTACTGCAAGTCAAATGCATCAATCCTTTTATGGTTTTCTTTATTAATTATCCAGCTCTCATGTGCACATGTAGTAATTGAAATATCATATGTCTATTTTATTTATTTATTTATTTTATTCTACTAGAAGCTATTGGTATTTTTAATTCTTTTGCTCATTGGTCTCTTGGTTTTAGAGTAGTTTTGTTTTATTATGAAGTGTCAAATGTGTTTTCTTGTATGTATGTATATATGTCTGATCATACTGTGGTCTACTGGTCTTATGAATATGAGATTTGATGTATTTTATAAGTTCTGAAATATTCATAGTCAGTAACACAGTAAAGAACTTTCTGGTATTCTCTGCTTTCAGCCAAGATTCATCTGATGTCAGCAGCGAAATCCCCCACTGTATGCCTTTTTCTGATTTCAGCTGGAATTTCTGGCAGTTCCCTGGCAATATACTGCTGCAACTATTTTTGAATTATTATGGACACATAAAATAAAGTATCATTGACAAACATATTAATTACAATTCTCTAGTTGTTTGTATCTTCGATCACAAATTTACTAAGCACATATTTTTCCTTCCTGATTCACTTGAAGAGGTATGAGAGATATCTGTGGAACAGAGAGAGCATCCCATTCTTGTTAAACAAGTTCCAAAGGTATCAGAGGCTAGCAGGGGGAACCTCACATTTCATGGGAGATACACTTTATATTATTAAAGTCATGATAAAGTAAGTGAACATTATTTCGTTTTCCCTCTAAATGATTTTGATAGTGATGCTTTACAAATATGATTGGGGGACAAAGGCAATCGGAAAGAGAGAATACTTAACTAATACGGGATCTACAGATCTGGAGCAAGTTAATCCTTTAATCGTAGCTTAACTACACATCATAACTTAATTAATTTTCAAAATTATTTTTCAGTTTGTATTTTGCCTTAATTATTGACTCATTTGCAGTATTGATGGGCTCTGGCTTGGAAGAGAAAGCTCAAGGTGAAACATCCAGAACCAAATGCTGATAGACTTTGTTATTTCCAAATAACAATTAAACAAACTCAAATCAACTTTGATTATTAGGTCAACGTTTGATTATTAGGCATTGTGCTGCTAAGAAAAAGTGAGTGCCACCAAACTTTAATAGCAAGATCCTTGTCATCAATAAAAATGAAGAAATACAGATTAAAGTTATTTTAATAATTAAAAAAAAAAACATAGTTTTTGTCTAGTGTTGAGGTGTATACATTTGGAAAAAAAAAGAATCTTTCAGTTATATAGATTTTATTAGAATTTAATAAAGAAGGGTCTGATCATAAAATATGTTTCTTGTCAGGAGGCATGTTTACAGTAGCAACAGATGAAAAGTAAATCTCATTCATTAAAATTAATAAAGATAAATATCATCATTTGCTCATTGGAAATGCATAATCAGATTGAATTAGTACTATGAATTAATTAGTCTACAAAATTAGGAATTTGTGGTGATGCTAAATAGATGTAAGTAAATAAATGAGTGAATAGATAGAACTAGTCAATCCCTGGTGGCTTGGAATTTATTTCTTATTGAGCTTTATAAGAGTCCACTTCATGAAGACAGTAGCATGAAAGACAATGCTCTCAGTCAGTAAAGAACAAAGAATATCATGAAGAAGCCATTCAAATTCTTGTCTGCTATTGCCTTAAGGAAGGAGACCTGATGGTGCAGTGGTTAAGAGCTCAGCTGCTAACTGCCCACCAGCCTCTCAACAGGAGAAAGATGTAGAAGTCTGCTTCCATAAAGATTGACCACCTTGGAAATCCTGTGAGTCACTTCTACTCTGTCCTATAGGGTCACTATGAATCAGAGTCAACTCAAAGCCTGTGGTTAGGTTTGGACTGCCTTCAGGCAGGTGATATGGACTATGGAGGAAAGATGAAAATTCTACCTCAGAATTCCTACCACATTCTTTCTTTCCACAGAGGGGAAATTGAAATTTTGTCTACGTAGTTCAAAAAAACTCAACAGGGACTTAGACTAAAATGTTCCAGGATTTTTGTTGTTGTTATGTTTTTGTTATTATGTGCTGTCAAGTCAGACCCGAATCATAGTGACCCCCTCCTTGGTTTTCCAAGGCTGTATTACTATGGAAGTGGATTGTCCCACCTTCCTTCCAAGGATTGGCTGGCAGATTTGAACCACCAGCCTTCTGGTTAGCAGTCAAGTGCTTTAAGCACTATGCTACCAGAGCTCCTCCAGGATTTTTAGTGTCCCCTAATACCTGAAGAAGACAGAGAAAAGCTCTGGGGTAAACTAATTTTGAATACGATATAATTCCTATAACATAGTTATAAAAAATGAGCTTATTTTAAAAAATAGAAACGATCAATATGAATATGAAAAAAAGACACAGTAGCCAAGAAAACTGAATTCAGATTCATTGCATTGAGATTATAAAATATATGTGCTTAATAAATTTATAGAAAAAAAGAAGAAATATAAAATTTGAAAGACACTGTAAAACAACCCCAATACCTGTCTGTCAGTTTGTCATACTGTGATGGCTTTCATGTAGCTGTGATGATGGAAGTTATGCCACCAGTGTTTCACATACTACCAGAGTCACCAAGGTGGACAGATTTGAGCTGAGCTTCCAGACTAAGACAAACTAGGGAAAGGGGATGGCCACTGAAAAGCTTATGAATAACAAGGAGATGTTGTCTGGGTTAGCGCTGGAAGATGAACCTCTCACGTTGGAAGGCACACAAAATTCTCCTAGGGAAGAGCTGCTTCCTTAAAGTAGAGGAGGCTTTATGATGAGGATGGAATACAGCTTTTGGATCCTTCATATTCTGATGTAATATGACTCAAAGTTAAAAGAAATGCTGTAAACATCCATTAATAATCATAATGTGGAGTGTATGAGGTATGAACCTAGGAAAATTAGAAATTGTCAAAAGTGAAATAAAAAGCATAATTATCAATATCCTAGGTTTTAGTGAGCTGAAATGGACTGATACTGGCCATTTGGAATCAGACAATCATATGATCTACTATGCTGAGAATGACAAATTGAAGATGAATGGCATCGCATATCATTGTTAAAAAGAATATTTCAAGATCTGTCCCGAAGAACAGTGTTGTCAGTAATAAGGTGATATTCATACACCTACAAAGAAGACAAGTTAATACTATTATTATTTAACTTTACTCACCAGCCACTAAAACCAAAGATGAAGAAATTGAAGATTTTTACCAACTTCTGCAATCTAAAATTGATCGAACATGAAATCAACATGTATTGACAATTGCTGGTCTTTGGAATATGAAAGTTGGAAACAAAGAAGCATCATCAGTAGTTGGAAAATTTGGCCTCGGAGATAGAAATGATGTTGGAGATCGCATGATAGGATTTTACATGACCAACTACTTATTCATTGCAAATACCTCTTTAGTCAAACAACTGCTATAAATATGGACCTCACCAGCTGTAAAAAAAAAAAAAAAAAAAAACTCTCACTGCCATTGAGTCAATTCTGACTCATAGCGACCCCCTTTGGTTTTCTGAGGCAGTAAATCCTTACAGAAGTACATTGCCCAGTCTTCCTTCCACAGAGTGGCTGATGGGTTTGAACCACCAACCTTCTGCTTAGCAATCAAATGCCTTAGGCACCATGCCATCAGACCTCCTTAACTGTAATATATAAGAATCAAATTGACTACACCTATGGAAAGAAACAGTTGAAAAGCTCAGTATCATCAGTTAGAACAAGGCCAGGGGCTGACTGTGGGACAGACCATCGATTGCTCTTAGAGAAGTTTACATTAAAGCTGAAAAAAATTCAAAAAGTCCTTTCGAACCAAAATATGACTTGAGTATAAACCTCCTGCATTTAAGGACCATTTGAAGAATAGATTTGATGCATTGCATTGACTCCCAGTGAAAGAAGACCAGAAGAATTGTCAGATGACATCAAGAACATCAAACATAAAGAAAGCAAAAGATCATTAAAAAGACAGGAAGGGAAGAGAAGCCCAATGTGTATGTCAATAAAGACTCTGTAACATGCTCTTGAGCAGAGAGCAGCTAAAGCAAATGGAAGAAATGATGAAGTAAAAGAACAAAACAGAAGATTTCCAAGGGCAGCTTGAGAGGACGAAGCAATATTATAATGAAATATGCAAAGACCTGGAGTTGGAAAATCAAAGGGGAAGAATACATTTGGCATTTCTCATGTTGAAAGGACTGAAGAAAAAATTTACACCTCAAGTTGCAATGTTCAAGGATTCCATGGGCAAAATATTGAACAACATAGGACACCTCAAAAGAAGATGGAAAGAATACACAGAGTCATTGTACCAGAAAGATTTTGTCCACATTCAAATATTTCAGGAGGTAGCATATGATCAAGAATCAATGATATTGAAAGAAGAAGTCCAAGCTTCACTAAAGGCATTGATAAAAAATGAGACTCCAGAAATTGATGAAATATTCACTGAGGTAGTTCAAGAAGTGGAAGTTTGCTGGATGTGCTCATTCCTTTAATCCAAGGAATTTAGAGAAAAACTACCTGGCCAACAAACTGGAAAACCAAACCAAACTCACTGCAGTCTAGTTGGATCCAACTCATAGCAACCCCTCCTTGAGTTTCCTAGGCAGTATCACTTAGGCAGTAGTTTGCTCAATCTTCCTTCTGAAACCAACTGGAAGTTATCCATATTTGTGAGCATTTCAAAGAAAGAGGATCCAACATAATGTGGATATTGTGGAATAATGGCATTAATATAACACATAAGTAAAATTTTCCTGAAGAAAATTTTAAAAACTATTGCAATGAAAGGGAGTTTCCAGAAATTCAATCTGAATTCAAAAGAGGACATGAATCAAGGGCCATCATTGTTGATGTCAGATGGATGTTGGCCAAAAGCAAAGAATACCAAAAAATGTTTATCTGTGTTTTATTGACTATAGAAAGGCATTGGACAGTGTAGATAATAACAGGTTATGTGTAACATGTGAGGAAGGGGAATTCCAGAACTCTTAATTGTGCTCATGAGGAACCTGTACACAGACCAAGAAGCAGTTAAGGGATATTGTGTAGTTTAAAATCAGGAAAGATGTGCATCAGGGCTATATCCTTTCAACATTGTCATTCAATCTGCATGCTGAGCATATAATCCAAGAAGCTGGACAATATGAAGAAGAATGAGGCCAGCAGGATTGGAGGAAGATTCATTAATAACCTGTGATATGTAGATGAAAGCACCTACTGATGAATATTAAAGACCATGCCCTTCAGCATGGATTATATTTCAAAATAAAGAAAACAAAAATCCTCACAACTGGACCAATAAGAAACATCATGATTTAGAAAGAAGACTGGAGTTTTCAGAGATTTCATTTTAACTGGATCCACAATCAATGTCATGGAAGCAGCAGTCAAGAAATCATATGACATATTGCACCAGGAAAATCTGCTGGAAAAGGCTTCTTCAAAGTGTTAATGAGCAAAAATGTCACTTTGATGACTAAGGTGCACCTGACCAGAGCCATGGTATTTTCAATAACTTCATATGCATGTGAGAGCTGAAAAATGAGTAAAGAAGCCCACAAACAATTTAAGCAGTTGATTTGTGGTGTTGGTGAAGACTATTGAATGTATATGGACTGCTAGAAGAACAAAAACCTGTCTTGGAAGAAGTACATCTGGAGCTCCTTAGAAGCGTGAATGGCCAAACTTCATCTGTTATCCTTTGCTCATGTTGTCAAAAGGGTCTAACCTTGGAAGAAAGGTATGATGTTGCATAAAAAGAGTGTCAGTGAAAAAGGGGAAGACCCTAAACTGGATGGATTGACACAGTAGCTCTGATGATGGGCTCAAGTGTGGCAATAATTGTAAGGATGGTGCAGGACTGAACAGTGTTTTCTATTGTATATAGCATCACTATAAGTCAAAACCATCTCAGTGGCACCTTAGAAAACCTTAGGTGCCTGGTCCAACTATGACTGGTCCATGCAGACACCCTTTGCTGTAAATAGAGTAGGAAAATTTGTATCAATCTTAAATTACAAATTTAGAATCAAGTAAATACCAGAGAGACTGGTTTGAGACTCATGATTCCATTCCTACAGTTTCTATATTATTTATTATGCCCTAGATTATTGTGATTGAGATCAGTGAGCGAAGAGAGACATTTAAAATCTTCAAGAGCAAAGAGATGAGATACCTCACTATCGGTTAATAAATAGTTGTGGGCAAAAGTGTTTGGCGACTCAAACCTCCAGCCACTCCCTGGAAGGAAGATTGGCCAATGTACTTCGGTAGAGATACTGTCTCAGAAACCCAAGGAGGGGGTCACTGTGAATTGGGATTGACTCGACAGCAGCGAATTTGGTTTGGTGTTTGGTTTAAAGTGTTTGGAGTTTGCTATGAGATTTGCTTAAATAAACAGAGCTTATACAGTCCTTATTCATGGGCTTACTTCAGAAATAAATGGCAATGCTTATGATTGAATTTTATGTGTATCACTGGTACCCCAAGTCTAAAATAGTGAGAGGAGGACTTCTTTTTGTTACTCTTCTCTGCTTTGAAAAATATCTTTCAATCATGGAACTGAAGAGAACAATGACCACCCCTCCATCACCACCAAATAAAAGCTTTTTGAAAGTGAAGGCAAATATTACTTTTTCTTGTAATTTTTTTTTCTCTTTGAGTTATATATTTCTTCCTCTGTGCTTTCACTATTTTCTGTACAGCTTTAAAACAATTTATCCATGGCTGAATGGATTGCATATTTGGCTGCTTTCATTCCTAGACATGGAGCTGGTTGAAGATAGGATTTATAGCCATATTTTATCTACCTCAGCTAATATCTCTGTTTTAAATTTATTTTCATTGCATGTGTGTAAAACATACTTATTTGTAAAAGTGAACAGATAACTGTAGAAAATGTAGAAAAACAAATTGTAGTTTTCTCTACCTATCTCCACAATCACTGTTCTTCCTCAGATACCCCCACTTTTCAAAAGGTTTATTTCTCACGAAAATGATACATTAAATAGATCGTTTTTTTTTTTTACTTAGCTGTATGTGCTTGGCATCTATGTGTGTATGCATCATGTTGTTAATTTCAAACCCTACACTGCTTTCAATTTTCTATTATGTAAAATGTTGTAGTGATTACCTTTGAATGCGTACACTTACACACATTGGGATATCTGTGTAATTGATTTCCAGAAAGGAAACTATGGAGCTGGTAAATCTCATAGATCATTTAATCCAATTTACTTCCACTTTATAAACATGGCTTCTTATTTAATATCTTTCTTCACCTGATTTAGAAACGAGCATGCCAATTTTATTTTTTAATTTATAATATAAGCTCTGACAGAATTTCTTGATCTATTTCTATTACCTAGAATATAAAAGTTCTACATTGTGATATTTCAGATTTTTTTTTTTTTTTTTTTACCACATTCCAAATGAAAACAGTTTGGGTTTTTGTTTCCAAGAAACACATATTGTTTAACACTCAAGTGAGTGAGTCATTTGTTATGGAACTATTTCTACATATAACTAACTATAGCTATATGCAGGTGGCATGGCTTGCTTGTGAGATGTAAAAAATATGATAGAGCTCCTAATGTAGAATTAAAGAATGTTTTTCACAAACCCGTAATAATATTTTGTTTTGTTTTTAACAAAAAGAGAAAAAAAAAATTTATTCTTATTTATTAACTGAGGTCTTGCTGAAATTGTCCTAAACTTGAATTAAGTGTCTTCTTTCAAGTAGCCATACAGCTTAAATCTTTTTTTGTCTAGCTTTTTTGCATGGATCTTTTTATGTGAATTGCCTGGTCTAGGATTTTGATTTCTAATGTTTAGTCCTTGGAACCCTTGGTGACTTATATTTTCCTGCATGCTTCCTTTCCATGTTTCAGGTTATCTCTCTAAACTTGACTTATAAAGATCTAAAGACCTCACTTTCAGAATCAGATATTCTTCTGTCTCATCAATTTTAAACTGAGAACTTTGCGTATTCTATTGTCCCAATTTGACTGACTCCAACATTATCAATCTTAGTGAAATTTGTTTTTATTGTGGAATTAATGTAGTATGCAGGTGGCTCAGATAATTTATAGTAACAATACTATCCCATGGGAGCTCTG
>NW_006922117.1:1676101-1677161 GCF_000298275.1 Orycteropus afer afer | reverse complement strand
TAAAATATATGTTGAATTTTTTTTAATATTTATTATAAAATTTTAATTTATTGAGCTTTTATCTGGAGAAAGATTCTATAGCATTACCTTCATTTTATAAGTGCCTTTGCTCAAAAGATGGCAAGCAGCCTTTTTAAAATTATCTTTTAAAGGTGACTGTGCAGCGATGGAAAGGTGCCATTTCCCCTAGCACATTAAAATCCTCAGTTATTTGCCTCCTCATGAGGCAAACACTGACCCAGATGCTAAACTGTGAGCCACAGTTCCCAACAGTAGCAGCTGGTTCCTTGGCAGCCTCATTAAGTGGCTGCACAGGCCCCTTTAATATTGTCTGTAGGTCTCACACGTCATTATGCTGCTGATAGCTGCTCTGTGCTCTTGTGTCCTTCTGTTTAACTTGTCGCCTTGACTGATATGTTTCTACAGATTTTGTTAATTTTACTAACTTATTAATTAAGCAATTATTTTCTTTTAGTATACTTGAAGGACCATCCTTGGAAAAAAAAGAAATCTGTAATTAGTTTTCATTTTGAGGTAAGAGTGCTTATTTAAATCTCAACATGGAAAGAGTTTTCCTACTACAAGTCCCTAAACTAAGAAGGAATGTAATTTACATGTAGTGATAATTATTAGATCAATTCTTTCCTAGTCAAAAGAAAAACCTTACTGCCATCAGGTGGATTCCGAATCATAGTGACTCCTCCTTGGGTTTCAGAGGCAATATCTCTACAGAAATAGATTTTCCAATCTTCCTTCTAAGGAGTGGCTGATGGGTTTGAACCACCAGACTTCCGGTTAGCAGTAAAATGCCTTAGGCATTATGCCACCAGAGCTCCCTCTTCTAAACAAGGGATGGGAATTCAAAAATGTTAACCTCAGAAAAAGAGGAACTACATCTACCTGTTGTCATTTTCTTTCCTGTTCATTCAATTACTAGATTATTTATAAGATCTTATCACTTCAGATAGAAGTGAAACACAGATAAACTTTTCAATACATTATTCCACCCAAGTGGCTCTAAACATTCAACTAAATGAACTGACAAAATATCTTCCAGTGG
>NW_006922117.1:1670394-1672225 GCF_000298275.1 Orycteropus afer afer | reverse complement strand
CCTGTATCCCTGGGGCTGACTGCTCTTCTGTCCGGGTTCAAGGCTTTTATCCCCTTTCTCCTGCTCTTCCAGCCTGCTACTCTGGCGTCCCTGCATTGACTCTCCTCACCTGTAACCCTGGGGCTGGGGGTTATAAAACATAAGCCCCTAGAAAATGTCACCAAAATTATAGTGTGATGTCCCATCCCTGAAGTCATTGTAATGGAATTCTGGTGGGGCTGTGGCAAAGCTAACCCAAAGGTTGGTTGTTGTAACCCATCAGCTGCTCCATGGAGAAAGTTGAGACATTTGGTTTCCATAAGGATTTACAGCCTTGGAAGCCCTATGGGGGTTGCTGTTTGTTGGACTCCACTTCATGGCAGTGGGTATGGTTTTGAAGTTTTCTTCAAAGAAGCACAGGCAAAGTTCCTTGGCTTAAAATTACCACTTAAAACTGTTAATCCTTTTCCATTTTCCCAGCACTTAAAAGATTTTAAAAAGATATTTTTAATCATATGTCTGTAACTGTTAAAGCTGTCTCTTAATAATCTAATCCAACATGACTGGAAATAAGAAATCTTTACCATCTAACACACTTCAGCTGAAGAATATCTTTACTATAGCCCTGGTAGAGCATTGGTTAAATGTTCAATGTCTACCCAGAATTTCAGCAGTTGGAACACACCAGCAGCTCCATGGGAAAAAGACAGGGCAGTCTACTTCCATAAAGATTATAGCCTTGAAAATCCTATGTGGTAGTTCTATTCTGTTTCTATGGCTTGGAATTGACTTGATGACAATTGGCTTGGTTGTATTTAAACTATGAGAGCAAAGACTAACAGGGCAACTCTTCTTAGTAGAAGGTGAGAGAAGGATGGATTAAAGTCACAGAGCTAAATAAAGAGTGAATAATAGAGAAGATGGTGGACTAGTCAGAGAGACTGCACAGCCCCTCTTCAACAAAGAAAGGGGAACCAATTAACACAGATACAGAAGATAATTGTGGAATCCTGAGCCTTGAAGGAAAAGATATAGAAGTGGACTAAACTCCAACTAGCAGATGGATTTGCATGAAAACACCAAAAAAGGAGATGCACGGAGCTGTGGTCTGGCAATGATCCTGACAGCACAGATAGCTTAGATATTGCTGAGTTGTAGTGGGACTTAAGAATTAACCTAAAAATCAGCTCTGTTAGCCAGGGACTGCACAGAGGACTGCTCTGGTGGCTGGGGAATGAAAGGGGAAGCAGCATAGAGGAAGGCGGGCTGAGCTGTGCACTTTTGTCTGTCCAGAGGGCACAGCCATTTTGAATGTTTACAAATAGCTTGACCATTTGGGATATTTAAAGCAACAACGTTCTCCCAGATTCCAGGGACTTAAGAGCAGGCTTCACTTGCCGAGAAACCCAAGGACATTCCGGACACAGATGAATGGAAAGGTGTGACATTCCCCTTGTTACTCTTATACCCCATGCCCTCTTATGAGAGCCATCCCTCACTCCCACCCACTTTCTGGGTTGGCAGGGATTCCATCCCAGTCTGTGTGCTCAGACACAGCCTGGGTGCCCTGCCCTGCCCTGCCCTGCCCCAATTTATTGTTTTCTGTTTTTTAGTTTGTTTGTTTTTGTCTGTTTTTAAACTACTACTATTATTATTACTTTATTTCCTTTTTACTATTATTTTTTGTTCTTCCTCTCCCAGGTTCTAGTTTTCAGCTTTTTTTCTTTTCCCTGTTCCTGGTTGGAACTTTTTCTTTCTTTCTTTCTTGTTATTAGCCCCATTCCTTGTTTTACTTTTTAGGATTTTCCCATTTTTCTCTTCATTATTCTCCTTCTCTACCTTTTTTCCCTTA
>NW_006922117.1:1661000-1669464 GCF_000298275.1 Orycteropus afer afer | reverse complement strand
AAACTCATCAAAACCAAAGATAAAGACAGAATCCTGAAAGCAGCACAAGAAAAACAAAAAGTTACTTACAAAGGACAACCAGTAAGAATAAGCTCTGATTTCTCAGCAGAAACCATGCAAGCGAGAAGGTAATGGGATGGTATATATAAAACCCTGAAAGAGAAAACTTGTCAACCAAGAATTATATATCAAGCAAAATTGTCCCTCAAATATGATGGTGAAATTAGGAGATTTCCAAATAAGCAGAAACTAAAGGAATTTGCTAAAAGAGATACTAAAGGAAATCCTTTGAACAGAGAACCAAAAATAGCAAATAACCATCTACCATTAATACAGAAGATGACATAACCCAGAAACCACAGCTGTGGACATATCCAAAGTAAAATGAGCTTACAAGATTGTAAACAGGGAACAAGAGACATCAATTGGCAAATGAGGACAATGACAAATCAAAAAGAGGGAAAATACCGTGTAATTACAGAACTTCTAAAAGGTGAGAAAGTCAAGAGAATTGCAAGATAGAATGGACTGTTCTAATGTCAGGGAGAAAATTATAAATCACAGCATAACCTCAAAGAAAAATGATAAATCTTCACATCACAATAAAAAAGAGGACAAGCACAATTATTCAGCAAATACTAAAACAATAGCAACAAAGGAAATGATAACACGATTCGTAAACATAATGAGCTCAGCACAGAAAATAATATGGAACAAAGAATTCAAAGACACCATGAAAAAACACCTACAAAAACACATAACAAATGATTACACTGAATATTAATGGACTAAATGCACCACTCAAGACATGAAGAGTTGCAGATTGGATAAGAAAACAAAACTCATCAATATGCTGTCTACAAGAGACACACTTTAGAGACAAGGACAAAAATAGACTAAAAATCAAAGGTTGGAAAAAAGATTTATCAAGCAAATGACAATCGTAAAAGAGTAGGACTGGCAATATTAACTTCTGAACAAATTGACTTTAAGAAAAAAACCACCATACAAGACAAGGAAGGACATTATATAATGATTAAAGGATCAATTGAACAAGAAGATATAACCATAATAAATATCTATGGACTCAATGAAAGGGCCCCAAAATACATAAAGCAGACTTTAAAAGATTTGAAAAGTCAAATAGTCATAATTGGAGATTTTAATACACTGCTTTCAGTGAAAGAATAACGTAGAATCCACAAAACACAGCATAACATGGATGAACTTGGAGGTCATTATGCTGAGTTAAATAAGTCAATCACAGAAGGACAAATATTGTATTAGTCCATTATTGTAAAAGTCAAGGAAAGGTTGATCTATGGAAGGAAAGTTTTTTTGTTGGTTACCAGGGGTGGGAGGGGAGGGAAGGGAACACTGTTAGATAGGTAGAGATAAGAATTGATTTGGGTGAAGAGAAGGGCAATGTACCAAATGTGAGTGATCAACATGGTGACATGGAGGAAGAGGAAGACATAGAGAGGTACATCAGAGGTACAGACAACAAAGATGAACCCTTTTGCACATACTGTACTCCGTTGTCAGTGAAGGCAACATGGGTATACAGGTGGATAGATGGGTGGGCAGGCTGAACTATTAGGTATGTCTATGAAGTGGGGAGTGTACCCAAGACCATGTAAAGGGTTGGCAGACAATGGTCCTATGAGTGTATTTGTATGATCTGAGTTTCCACGTGTATAGTAGAGCTGACAAGGGACAAGATTGTAATCACTTCTTAGTCACAGCCAGCTACTCAGAGGAACCGTGTAGTTGAACCCATGGGCTTGAGACCATAGTCACAGGGGACATCAATTTCAATTTGGCATAATGTACTACACAAAACATTGCTCTACCTCCTACTTTGGCAAGTAGCAACTCGGATCTTAAAAGCTTGCAAGCAGCCATCTAGATGCCACGATGGGTCTCTCCTCAACCAGAGCAAAGAAGAATGAAGAAAACTAAAGATTCATGGAAACAATTAGTCCTAGTGACTGGTACATCATCCGATCTGTGGCCTATATGACTATGAGACCAGAAGAACTAGATGGTGCCTGGCTAAAACTGTCAACCACTCAGAGGGGGATCTATGTAGGAGATCTTGGATAGAGAGGGAGAACAATATGGAAAAAAACTCAAAATCATTTCGGAAAAAAAAAAAAAAGGTGGGGGCACCAGTTTTGCTGGTCTGATAGAGCCTGGTGGAACCACTGAGACTATGGTCCCTAGCTGCCCTTCAGGTCTAGGATTGAACCCACACCTGTGGCTTCCAGCCAAACAAAAGACAGGCATATGAGCTGAACATTTACCTGAGGTAGATATATTCCTTGGAGAGAACAATCATGGGAGAAAGAAGGGTTGTTTATGCACAGGGAGACAGCTCAGGGTGCAGGAGTGCAGGGAGGGATGGACACAGGGAAGAGGTAACTAAGAGGAGGAAGGGGGATGGGAGCTGTTGCATTGTGTTAAATTGCAAACAATGTCATGAGGCAAAGTGTATGTGAACTGCTGTATCGAAAGTGAATTTGCTCTGTAAATTTTCACCCAAATCACACACACACGCACAAGGAGTGAATAAGAATATTTCCTTTTATAAAAAGAAAAGATGTATATATATGCTATGGATAAGGACACACTGTCCCTTTTCCTCTCTTATTTCTGATAAGTGGAAGAAGTCCTTGTAGTATCATCAGTTTCAGTACATTAAAATATAAAAACAAACCTGATTTATTAAAAGGTCTTTTGAATTCTGACTTTTTAAGTTTGGTGAAAGAAGAGTAATTGTCACATAATTATATGTGTGTGTGTGTGTGTGTGTGTTTTAAAACAGACTTATAAGCTTACAAAAAAAAAACCTGTTGCAATTTACTAGGTGGGAAATAGATATTTGTGATATATTTTCAGGGGATTCTACTGGGCCAAGCTAGGAGAGTTATGCTCATAGATTATTTTGTATTTCATTATATAGAAAGAATGTATTTGTCTGAGGCAAGAAAGTGAAAAAGTTGCAGATCTTTTATTTGGAAGATGGTCTAATATACTTTTCCCCACTGGCTTTTTGATTACTGTACTGGTCAAATAAAATATGAACTAATATTAGAGCTGTTATTGTACACTAAAACTAATTTATTTCTCCCCTTGAGTATTTTATACATTTTATGAGTTTATTCATATAATGCAGAATGAGCAAGATGGAGTTATAATTTTTTGAGAAAACAGAAATTCTGTAGAGCAAGCTTTTCATTTTTCCTTTGCCACAATGAAAATAATATCAAATAGCTACAACTCTTGAGACTTTGATTCTAATCATACATTTATTTTCATTTATTTCTGAATTATTTATTTATTGTAAAGTATAGCAGAAAACTGCCATACTAATACAAATAACTTAAAACATACTGGCTGCAAAAATTCAATTGGGTAAGTAGGGATATGAATTTAAAAAATCATTTGTCAAGCCATTGATAAGAATGTCTTTAGTTTTATACACATAGATAATGTTGACACTTTCATATACATATTAGAACTCTCCAACTGCTGGAATTTTAGGCATGATCTAATTCTTTCATGTCAAGTGAACAATATAAAAGTTGATAAACATGCATAGCATTAACACATGAAAAATGTAAACCTAGAAATACTGTGTTCTAAATATATGATAAACATTTCTTAACTCCTTTATTCCATGAACTCCTGGTGAAAAATTGGACATAGTATGGCAAAATGCAATCCCATTTTATACCAAGGTTGTGATACAATGTTCCAAATAAAATTTCTAAAAATTTACATGGCGGAATATATTGGTTTACCACTGCTAGAAGGTGAAAACTTTGTAAAGATATGTCAAACAGATTTCACCGTACCTTCCCATTCTGAAATACTGTTAAGAGTTACCAAGCATGAGTTTTGTATTAGGGAGAAATGTGAGGAAAAATAATAGTGAATTAGTTCTTCATCAGACAGTTGAATGTTTCATTTGTTATGAAAATTGATAATTTACTATTAAGTTACCTGATCCAGCTCTTAAGTGCAACTGTAATCTTAACCAAAAAAACAAAACAAACACTGTCGTGGAGTCAGGTCCAACTGGTAGCAACTTCTCTTTGGGTTTCTGAGGCAGTAGCACTATAGAAGTAGATTGCCCATTCTTCCTGCTGAGGAGTGGCTGGTGGGTCTGAACCGCCAGCCTTCTGGTTAGCAGTCAAATGCCTTAAGTACCATGCCACCATACCTCCTGCAATCTTAACAGTTAGCTACTATTAGTTGTGTACTTTTTTATTCTTAGATATTTTGTAATAGTTATTGATTATCCATACAGTGATGCTTTTGTAGAAATGATTTTGTTGACACTATTTAAATAACCCATATATTATTAATTTAAGCCAATCACGTTAATTTCATTCACTTTGTTGTTGTTATGTGCCGTCGAGTGGGACCCAACTCATAGCAACCCCTCCTTGGGTTTCTGAGGAAGTATCACTACGGAAGTAGATTGCCCAACCTTCCTTCCGAGGAGTGGCTGGTGAGTTTGAACTGCCAGCCTTCTGGTTAGCAGTCAAGTGCCTTAAGTACTAAGCTACCAAATCACCACTTTAGGGGAATTCATTTGGCAAGGGTTACGTTACTCAATTCTAGGAAATATGATTTAAATAATAGTTGGCTAAGAAGCAATGTGAAAATATTTCTAAGGAAGAGGGAGAAAGAGAAACAAAGAGATCACCTTGAACCAAGAATGATGGGTATGAAAACAAAAACCAACACTTCAAAGAAAGATAAAGAAGTAGAAACATTGAAAGAATGTGGTTAATTTGCCTTGTTTTGAGCCAAGGAATTTACCAGCCCGACTCAAAGTGACTCTCCTTGGATTCCGAGGCAGTAACACTACTGCAATAGATTGCCTAACCTTCCTTCTGAGGAATGGCTGGTGGATTTGAACCCCCAGCCTTCTGATTAGAAGTCATGTGCCTTAGGCACTAAGCTACCAGAACTCCTTGAGCCATACTATGTATTGAATTATGTCTTCCTAAAAGAAATGTGCAAATTTAACCTCTATAAACATAAACCCCTATACCTGTAAAGGGAGTTCTGGTGGCATAGTATCTAAGGCATTTGACTGCTAACCAGAAGGCTGGTGGTTCAAACCCACCAGCCACTCCTTGGAAAGGATACTGGGCGATATGCTTGCATAGAGATACCGCCTTGGAAAACCAGGAGGAGTGCCTACGAGTCATAATCCACTTCACAGCAGTGGGTTTAGTTTTTAGTTTTGTATACCTGTAAATATGATCCCATTGGCAACAGGTGTTTTCTTTTGTTGTGTTAAAGCTGTCATTTCAGATTAGGGTGAGTACAGAACCAAATCACTTCTTCAGGATTGCACACTTGAGTGGTGTCTTCTGAAAAGAGCAGAAGAGACAAAAGTATATACAGAGAGAAGATGTCTATGAAGACAGATACAGGGCAGATGCATCTACAAGTTTTTTTTTTTTTTCTTCTTCTTTTTTTATGGCAGCACTAGATAATTAAGTCAATCCCCATACCATGAGATGTTTTCTCATAAAATTTTAAATACTCTTATTGTTTAAGGGATTTTTATTTTAATTTTCCAATGGCAATCTAATATACTAATTAATCATCTTACTGAGAAAGTGAGGAAGCAGTGAACCATAAGGAATAAGAAACTAAGTAAAACCTCCTAGTTATTCAAGAGCCTATCATAGAGATACCGCCTCAGAAACCCAAGGAGGGGTCTCCATGAGTTGAGTCAACTCCACAGTAGTAAGTTTTTTGTTTTTGTTTTTGTTTTTAAATCTAGGATCTACATGATACACACTTAAATCTGCCTTCTTCGAAAGCCTAGCATCATTTTATTACACCAAGGAAATCAGCTAACGCATGGCCATTGTGCAAACTATTTAGGTACATTGAAAACATCAGCAATTCTCCTGCATGATATCTTCTTTCACCATAGTCACTTATTGGAAAGTTTAAGTCAAAGAAAATAGACTTATGTCAAAGTATGTCCTTCTTCTCATGTAATTAAAAAGCAAGTGACAAAACTATCATTTTAACATATAAAATTATTCTTAATGTACATAAAGGTGTAACTCACTGAGTCCTGATTATAATTTTAACTTCCGTAGATAAATGGCTTTTCATGGAAACTCTAGTTTTATAGAAAGAATACACAATGTCTCAAATATTAACATGGTTTTATCATCAGCTTTACAAATTAAAACAAACAATTTAATTTTCTTCTTTTACCCAAACAAACCCATCGCTATAGATCTGATTTCAACTCATACCAACGATAGAGTAGAACTGTCCCAATAAATTTTCCAAGGCTATAAACTTTAATGAAAGATGACTGCCATGTCTTTCTTACCTTTCCATAATCAGCTAAGGTCTTATCCACACCATCACAAGGGCTCTTTGTTCTCTTTAGGTACACATTTTCTTATAAGTGTGAGTATATTTGTTAGAAATAAAAATATAAGTAAACTCCCTTTGTTTTTCAAGAATTCACAAATGTTGAAGATGGCGGACTAGGCAGAAACACTGCACAGACCCTCTTCAACAAAGAAAAGGGGAACCAATTAACACAGACATATAAGATAATCCTGGACCCCTGAGCCTTGAAGGGAAGGATGTAGAAGTGGACTAAACCCCAACCAGCAGAAGAATTTGCATGAAAATACCAAAAAAGGAGACAGACAGAGCTGCAGCCTGGCAGCGATCCTGAGAGATCCTGACAGCATGGCACAGACAGCTTGGAGAGTCCAAGTCTGGTAGACCAAAGAATTAACCTAAAAATCAGCCCTGCTAGCCAGGGACTGCATGGAGGACTGCTCTGGTGGCTGGTGAAGGAGAAGCAGCGAAAAGGAGGGCAGCCTGAACTGTGGACTTTTGCCTGTCAGGAGGACACAGCCATTTTGAACATTTACAAGTGGGTTGAGCATTTTGGATATTTAAAGAGACAGTGCTTTCCCATATTCCAGGGGCTTAAGAACAGATTCCACTGACCAGTAACCCCAAGGACACTCCAGACCTGGACAACTGTAAAGGTGTGACATTCCCCTTGTTACTCTTATACTCCACACCCACTTGGTGAACAGAGTTGCGACCATCCCCCACTCCCACCCACCTTCTGGTCCCACAGGAACTCCATTCCAGTCTGTGTGCTCTGATAGAGCCTGGGTGCCCTGCCCTGCCCTCCCCTGATTTTTTTTTTCTTTTTCTTTTTTTTAAATTTTTCTCTTACTTTTTTCTACTTATTAGTTTGCTTGTTTTTGTCTGTTTTAAAACTATCATTATTATTAATACTTTTGTCCTTTTTACTATTATTCTTTATTTTCCTCCTCCCTGGTCCTACTTTTCAGCTTTGTTTTCTTTTCCCTGTTCCTGGTTTCAAAATTATTTTTTTTCTTTTCTTCTTGTGGTTAACCCCATTCCTAGTTTTTGCTTTTGCATTTTTCCCATTTTTTTCTTCATTGGTCTCCTTCTGTACTTTTATATTCTTAGTATCCCCAAATATTGCAGGTTTTCTTGTTTTTTTCTTCTTTTTCCTTTTTTTTTCTTTTTTTGGTTACTATTCCTGTGTGATTACATGGTGTATTTTTTTGTCCAGGTGCTTTTAGTTTTTTGATGATTATTCAGTTGTAACTTTTGTCTGAGTGGGAGACAGCAACAATCCCCATAAGACACAACTACACCCACATCTCCTGCAACTTCACTTAATGAGCAAGAGCCACCACCTCTTTCTCCACCAATGGGCCAATGATAAAAAAAAAAAACACCAAGAGCCTGAATCACCCTTGGATACTCTTCACAAAAGCTAACAGAGATCTAAATACAACAATGCCACGAAACCTCGGAGACAACAGACCATCACAGTCCACACAAAGAAGCAAGATATAGGGGTAGAAACAAGAGAACAGGATACAGACCCAGAACACATTCCTGAGGAAGAAGCAGCACTGGAACTCTCTGATAAGGAATTCAAAAGAATTACATTTAGGTATCTTCAAAGGACTGAGAAACAGACAAAAGAAAACACAAGAAAAAACTCTAGAAGAATTATGGAAGAAAATATGAGAACAAAATGACAAAATAAATGAAAAATTAGAAATGATTCTAAATCTTCAGATAGAAATCCAGAAGATTCATATTAAATTGTCAGAAATAGAGAACGCATTGGAAGGGCAAAGGGGTAGAATTGATGCAATGGAAGACAGAATTATGAGATTGAAGACAAATACCTGAATACTTCTTTGGAAAGGGATCAATCAGGAAAAAAAAAAAAAAAAAGAAAATGAAGAAAGCCTAAAGTTCATGTGGGATAACATCAAAAGGAATAACCTACATGTCACTGAAGTTCCAGAACAGGAACAGAAATACAAAACCACTGAGGAAATTGTCCAGATGATCTGCTGGAGAAGAACTTCCCTGAAATGATGAAAGAGGAGAA
>NW_006922117.1:1630793-1660080 GCF_000298275.1 Orycteropus afer afer | reverse complement strand
AATAATATGGAACAAAGAAACCAGGGACACCATGAAAAAACACATAACAAAATGACAGCAACAAATTCATACCTGTCAATAATTACACTGAATGTTAGTGGAGTAAATGTACCACTTAAGAGACGGAGAGTAGCAGATTGGATAAGAAAACCAAACCCATTGATATGCTGCTTCCAAGAGACACACCTTAGAGAGAAAGACAAAAATAGATTAAAAATCAAAGGTTGGATATGCTAAAGAACTGAGAGCCATGACAAGAACAGACATATGCACATTCATGTTCATCACAGCACAGAGAAGAGGTAACTATTGGGAGGAAATGGGAGGGAAGCTGTTGCATTGTAGTAAATTGTGGTCAGTATCATGAGACAAAGTGTATGTGAACTGCTGTATGGAAAGTGAATTTTCTCTGTAAATTTTCACCCAAATCACAATAAAAAAATTGAAAAAAAAATTCACAAATGTTCCAGTGAAGCATCTGTTAATAAAATTTTAAAACCAGCTCAAAGGCAAAAGAATCATCTCTTCACAGCATTCTATTATCTTCCTTCTCATCTCTCTTAAATAAATCCTTTGTATACATAACGTCAGAGACATTTGAAGATAATCCATAATTTTTTTTGTTGTTATTAGTTTGTTTATTAATTAAATTAGTTTTTAATTAGTCATTAATATAACATTTAAGTGAAATTTTACTGAAGATGATTTCAAAACAGTTGCAGTAGTCTATTTGCAGAGAACTTCCAGAAATGCAAGCTGCATTCACAAGAGGATGTGGAAGGAGGGGTACCATAGTTGATGTCAGATGGATCTTGGTTGAAAACAAAGATTACCATAAAGATGTTTACTTGTGTTTTATTGACTATGCAAGAGCATTCAATCGTGTGGATCATAACAAATTATGGATAACATTGAGAAGAATGGAAATTCCAGAACGCTTGATTGTATCATGAGGAACCTGTACATAGAGCAGGACAGGAGGTTGTCATTTGAACAAAACAAGGGGATACTGAGTGGCTTAAAATCAGGAAAGTAGTGTATCAGGGTTGTATCCTTTTACCTTACTTATTCAATATATGTGCTGAGCAAGAAATCTGAGAAGCTGGACTATATGAAGAAGAAAATGGCATCAGGATTAGAGGAAGACTCATAAACAACCTGCAATACACAGATGACACAACTTTGCTTGCTGAAAGTTAGGATGAACTGAAGCACTTACTGATGAACACTGAAGATACAGTCTGCAGTATGGACTACACCTCAACATAAAGAAATAAAAAACCTCACAACTGGACCAATAAGCAGTATCAGGATATATAGAGAAAAGATTGAAGTTGTCAAAGATTTCCTATTATTTGGTTCTACAATCAAAGCCAATGGAAGCAGCAGTAAAGACATAAGAAGATGTATTGCATTGGGCAAATCTCTTGCAAAAACCTCTTTCAAGTGTTCAAAAGTAAAGATGTCTCTTTGAAGGCTAATGTGTGCTTAACCACCCATTAGCCCATGGTATTTTAAATCACCTCATATGCATGTGAGAACTGGACAGTGAATAAGAAAGACCAAAGAAGAGTTGATGTCTTTGAGTTGTGGTGCTGACAAAGAATAATAGAAATACCATGGACTGCTAAAATCTGTCCTGGAAGAAGTGCAGCCGGAATGCTCCTTGGAAGCGAGAATGGCCAGAGTTTGTCTCACCTACTTCATGTTGTCATTCTTTGGAGAAAGATATGCTTGGTAAAGTGGAGGGTCAACAAAAAAGGGGAAGGGCCTCAACAAGATGGATTGACACAGTGGCTGCAATGACGGGCTCAGGTATTGCAAGGATCATTGGGCTGGCACAGGACTGGGCAGTGTTTTGTTCTGTTGTACATAAAGTGTCTGTGAGTTAGAGATGACTTGATGGTACAATAACAACAACAACAACAACAGTTTGTTTTAACTAGTTGGAAATAATTTCCAAGACATGGTAACAAAATGATTTAATTACCAAGTCTTTACATTAAGCTATTTTCAATCACCTCATGTGCATGCAAAAACTGGACAATGAATTAAGAAGACTGAAGAAAACTTGATGCATTACAGTTGTGTTGGTGAAGAATATTGAATTTTCAATGGACTGTGAAAAGAATGAACAGATCTGTCTTGAAAGAAGTACAGCATAATGCTCCTTAGAAACAAGGATGCCAAGACCTTATTTGTCTCAGGTTCTTTGTACACATTATCAGTAGGATCAGTGCCTGGAGAAGGACATAATACTTGGTAATGTAGAAGATCAGTGAAAAAGAGGAATACCCTCAATGAGGTAGAGTGCCACAGTGATTGCAACAATGGGTTAAAACATAATACTGATTGTGACAATTGCACAGGACCAAGCTATGCTTCATTCTGTTGTACATAGGGTCACTTTGAATTGGAATTAACGCAATACATTTCACCAAATGAACAATTTTTGTAATTTTGTTTGTTTCATTTTAAGGTGTTGCCTTCAGTTCATTGTTAAATTAATATTCACCTTTATATGGTACTAAGGAACTCTGGTGGCATAGTGCCAAAGGCATTTGACTGATAACCAGAAGGTTTCAAACCCACCAGCAACTCCGTGGGAAGAAGACTGGGCAGTCAACTCCGTAAAGATTTACTGCCTCAGAAACCCAGAAATAGGTCGCTATGAGTCAGAATTGACTCGATGTCAATGAGTTTTTTGGTTTTATATGTTACAAATAAAATCTTCATTAGCTCTTTCCTTATACAGATCCACTTATGCTTCAATAAGGATCCTTGGTGGCACAGTGGTTAAAGTGCTTGGCTGCTAACCAAAATGCTGGAGGTTGAAACCCACCAGCTGATCTGTAGGAGAAAGATTTGGCAGTCTGCTTCATAAACATTTAAAGGTTTATAGGTTTCCTCTTGGAAACCCTACGAGGCAGTTCTACATTGTCCTGTCTGGAATTGACTCATTGTCAATGGGTTTCATTTTTGTTTAGTCCTCAATAATGCCAAAGATATCAAGGTCTCTTCAATAGAGAGATTGATGCTGAGCACATTTTAAAATACATGGAAAATAATTAAATAAAAATATTTGAACCATTATGAGAATCTTTTCATCATCCATATTTCCTATAGAGAAGTATACCCAGATTTTTTTAAGGAGGTTCACTTCTCCACAACTTTTATACATATTCTCAAGAGAGGGCAGCTCTCGATGTCAATCAATCATCAAAAAAACAAATCCAATATCATCAAGTTAATTCTGACTCACAAAGTCTCTGAGAACAACTGCTCCACAGGGTTTCAAAGCCTGTGTAAATCTTTACAGAAGCACAATGCCTTGTCTTTCGCCCATGGAGCAGCTGGTGAGTCCAAATCACTGATCTCTGGTTAGCAGCTGAATGCTTTAACCACTGCACCACCAAAGCCCCTAATCATACTTCTGGTATTCTAAATTAGAGAATGATGGATTCCATGTATTTGTATGTTTGAGTTTCTTATAGATTAAGCAGTTTGAAAATTCAGTTATGAATCAATCCTATTTCCAGGTGCAAAAATAACATGAGGTGGTATATGACCTCCTCTAACTTCACAAGGGGCAGGGAGATCAAGATCAAAGCTCAAGGGTGATTCCTATGAGGCAGAGTTCAGACAAGCCACCGCCATCCAATCTGGTTACCAGTTCCAACATCTGTCGCTCCCGCAGCACTCTCTACTTCTCTGCTGGGTTCAATAATCCATTCCAATGGCCACAAAGAACTTAAAGACAATATTCATGATTACAGGGTTTATTAGAGAAGTTACAGGTTACAATTCAGGATCATAAGTGACTCGGGATGTAATTCATCTTTTCAGCTGTGCCACAGAGACACTTCCTTCTGTCCTCAGCCTCTCAGCCCAGTGGCCCACTGTCCTCTGTCATGCTTGGTCAAGTGGAACAAAGCTCTTTTAGCTTTGCAGTAAGTGTCTAGAAGCACCCCGTTCTGCCAGTAAGCATCGGCCTGAAGGTACTCAGCTTTCTCAATCCATGGGTCCAAAACTACCCTACTGTCTGCTGTCGGGTTTGCTTCTAAGTCTGCTGCTGCCATTTCTTGCTGCTGCTGCTTGCCAGCCTTCTCTCACTGTCTCAGCAACGTGTTATAGCCCTCCCCCCCCCCCCCCCCCCCCCCCCCGGTCAACGAAGCTCAGTGCAGGTATCTAGGTTCCAAAGAACATACTTTACTCTTGTCTCTTCTTTTTTGATGGTGAGATAAACCCCTTTCTGACTCCAGGATGCCTTATTTTAAGTGTAGCAAGATGGCAAAACTAACGAGTCCCCACGTTAGGGTTCCATACACATTATTTGTGTGATTCCACTCCCACAAGGGTGCCTTGCTCCTTATTTATATTATTAACAAGCTTTCTAATTGTCTTGGTGGACCACAAGGACCTCATTGCATAGACCCTCCAGTTCTATCATGAGCGTCATAAAAATCATGGCCTAGAAAAACCATATTGTGTAATTCACTGTACTGCACCTTGTTATAACTGTCTTACCCTCCACTTGCAAGTTAGATAAACCACTTAATTAAGGAGCCATAAGATTATATTTTTTTGTCATTTTTGTGTCCACACAAATTATTTTTCTCCTTAAAGGGCAAAAACTTTAGATGAGGTAGATTTTAAGTATACAAATGCCAATCATATGGAAATAGGTTTGTATTGGCAATGGCCTGGATGTTAACTTTGCTTCCATTCTGATTGAGAGATGAGGTAAAAATTACTTCACTTTTGAGGGTGGAAGCCTATGAATTCTCACAGAGATAAACCCTTGCTCATGGTGAGGAAAAGAAAAAAAAAAAGAATATCTGCATAAAGAACAAGAATTGGCTGGAATTTTTGTCTAGTTTGTGACCTTCTTTGTCACAAACTTTGCAAGGTATACGAAAGGTTTTCAATCATTTTGATATGCTCAGAATTATTTTTATAGTATATCAAAATATTCCGTGGATTGTATATTCTTTTTTATTTTTAGGTTCATGAATGATTTTTGACAAAACTACTTGAGAAAGTTTGATCCTCAAAGGACAACCATCTTTAAGTGAATTGGAAAGTTTGTCATTGCACTGTGATTTACATTCACTGATAGATTACCATGAAAAAGCTCCATAAAACTTGAAATGGAATGAATATGTTTTAGACATCAGACAATATAACTACATTTCTTCATAGAAATGACTTATAGCAAAACTAAATTATATGGCTTCCACCTAAATTAAGTAAAAGTAAAACTGAGGGAAAATTACAACATGCAGCCAAACAGTATTTGAAAACTACACACTTCAAAGTTCAAATAAGTATAAATTATTGTCTATAACATTTTTACATATAATATCATTACACTGAAACTTTTGAAAAGCAAGAAAAACTGTTATAGATTATTTTTTGCTTTTTATGTGCTTCTGGAGTAATAACAGAAGTCTACCAATATGCACCTTCTACATGAAATCAAATCACATTTTCAGCTGGCATGATGGGCATGGTCAGATGCTAGTTGACTCACTACAGGCTACACATTTAAATATTAAAATTTTAAGAACTAGCGAATTTGTGTTCTATGGGAAGATCATTAACCTAGAATTTCAAATGTAAGTTTCTAGTACCTGCTCTAGTGCAAATTTTCACTCTCTCCGATCTGTCCTCTTATCTTTAAAATCCAGATGTGAGCTAAATGACAAATAATATTCTGTTCCAGCTACAAGTTTCTATTATTTTAAGTTATAACATTCACTGGTGGGTTATGACAGTAACACTGATGTATTCAGTGCAACTCTCTAATCTGTACAATGATTGCACAAACTATTTATTATTATTTCCTTATATAGAGAAAATCTGAGGCAAAGAGAAGCTTCTAAATAAAAGAAACACTTGTTCAAATTCATACAAGTAATAAATGACACATCTGGAATTGATATGATCTCAATGTGTATGCCGTTTTAATTATATTTGTGTTAATTTTTATAACGTGTTGATTAAAAAAAAAAGTTACAAGCAAAAACTAGGATCCAGGTAATATGGCCTAGGATGAAGGCACAAAAGAAAAGCCTATAGTTTTATATAATTCAGGTAAATAGAATATTCACAACAGAAAAACTTTAACACATATATGTGCATACTATGAAGATTCTACAAGTGATAAAAATATGCCATATCTGAAAATCTTTGAAGGTACATCAAAAAAGGAAACCTATATCACAAAGAAATGTGTCAAAGTAGATGTAATTAATAAATTGTTGATCATCGATTAAAAGTAGTCCATTTTCTGACTCAAGGTGTAGCCCTAGGAATGGAAACTGGTACATGTGATCAATAGACGTCATTCTTGGAAAAATCACTAAAACGAGTTACAGAAAGCAGCCGGGATTATGTGTTAGAAGATGAAAGAGTCTGGCTGCAAATTCCAGATGATCTAATTCCATCTGACACTAAGAAAAAATGTAAATTGCTTTATACAGCTTTAATTGGCTAAATCTGATGTTCTGCAAAAAGAATATACTTGGACTAATAGAGAAATGTAAATTCTATCTCATTAATACTAGATATTCTTACAGTATGAATTCATTTCTGCATATAATGATTTATTAAATGGAGAGTTTCCAAATACACAATAACATTTTACTTCAAGTATGCTTTATGGGCACTAAGGACATTTTTGCAAACTTGATGAGTTCCATAGTCTATAAATTTAGATAACTATCATTATGTGTTTCCTACATTTTCATCAGCTATTTTTATGAACTTTGTGCCTCTTACTAAAAAAAAGTAAGTTCATATATTCATGACATATAAGTTATAAACAAGTGTTAAATGACTTTAAAACTAGCAATGTGGTTGGACAAAATGTTTTAAAGCTACATTTATTAGAGTAATTTGAAGTATATGAATAAAATTTTTCTTTGTGTATTTAAGTCCAACTCAGTGAAAATGTCTACAGACACCTTTAGCAGGGGGAGGGGAAACAAACGTTATAAATAATTCAATTTATAGTGAAAACTGGAATATACCAAGAAAGTATCAGAACAATGTCTTATTTTTTAAAAGTAAGCTTAAAGTTGCAACATACTTTAGAAGGAAAGAATGAGCAAAACTCTATAATCTGTTCAATGCTCTAGACACTAAGATATTTTAGGCCCTTGGAAAAGTTCCCTGAAAACTTACACACTATTTTTCCTTTGTTTTGTGTATAATTGGTTACCTGGTAGCATACTGCCTAAGGCACTTGACTGCTAACCAGAAGGCTGGCGGTTCAAACCCACCAGCCACTCCTCAGAAGGAAGATGGGGCAATCTACTTCCGTAGTGATACTGCCTCGGAAACCCAAGGAGGGGTCGCTATGAGTCAGGTCCGACTCAATGAAACATAACAACAACAACAACAATGTGCATAACTGTTTTTGCATAGCACTAGAATTTCTTAGGAGCTCTCGTGGCATAGTGCCTAAGACATTTGACTGCTAACTAGAAGGCTGGTGGGTTCCCAAACCCACCAGCCACTCTTTAGAAGGAAGATTGAGCAATCTACTTCTGTAGTGATACCGCCTGGGAAACTCAAAGATGGGTTGCTAAGAGTCAGGACCAAATCAACAGCAGTGAGTTTGGTTTGATTTTATCCAAACATAATTGAAAAACACTGGGATCAAATAGTTATAAAAAGTCAAATAAAAGGCAAAAATTCCTAAATGTTACTTATTTAACTTATTTAAAGGGAAAATACAGACATTTCATTAATTGTGAAACAGTCCAAAATGCTATAGAAACCTAGATTTCTGAGTTTCTGTGCTACTACTAGAGCAAAGATGTCACTTTGAAGACTAAGGTGTACCTGATTCAAGCCTTGGTAGTTTCAATAGCCTCATATGCATGTGAAATCTGGACAATGAGACCAAAAAAAAAAAAAAAGAATTGATGACTTTGAATTGTGGTGTGGCTGAAGAATACTGAAAATAGCATACACTGCCCCAAGAAGAGTAAATCTGTTTGGGAAGAGGGGCAGCCAGAGTGCTCCTGTCTTACTTCTCTAGTGCTACTATAACAGATATATCACAAGTGAATGGTTTTAACACACAAGACTTTATTCTTTTACAGTTAGGAGGTTAGAAGTCCAAATTCAGAGTGCCAGGTCTATGGGCTGGGTGAAAGACCCTTGACCTTGGACTTCAGTTCTGCCTGTTATTCCAGGCCCACTGGAGCTGGAGGCATCCCCTAACACAGACAGCTATTGGCTGCTAAGGCTGATGAACCCAAGGTCAGCAGGTAAAATGACACAATCCCAAGATCAGCAGGCAAAAGGGTGGGCCACCGGTTCAAGTCCAGGAACTGGAGAGGAAGACTGGGCCAAACAGAGGATCCAAATGTGCTAAAGAGCTTGAGACCTTTCCTGAACTTTCTCCAAATATAGGCAACAAGTCACAGCCCAAAGGTAACTCCCCTTCAACTACTTACCTGCTCACAGCAGATTTCACCATGGAGGTGATTACAGTCTCATCATAGGGAATAACTGCATCTAGCTGCCAAGCCACTCAAAACCATGGCCCCAGCTAAGTTGGCACACAACCTGAACTGCTGCAGCTCCTTAGAGGAGAGAATTGTCAGATTTCATCTTACCTACTTTGGTCAGGTTGTCAGAAGGGCCCAGTCCCCAAAAATAATATCAGTAAAGCACAGGATCAACAAAAAAGGGGAAGACGCTCAATGAGAAGGATTGACACAATGGCTCCATCAATGAGCTCAAGCACAGCAAGAGTTGTGAGAATGACATAGGACCAGGCAATGTTTGGTTACGTTGTACATAGAGTCACTATGAGTCAGAGCTGACTTGATGGCACCTAACAACAATAACAACACAACAACGTTCTCCCACTCACAAGAAATCAGTTTATGAGGCTAACCTAGTTACAAATAGTGAAAAGAAAACCAACTTGCTATATATAATTTCACATTGATTATTCATTTAATAAATAAATTTAGCGCTTAAATGCCATTAAGTGTGCTAGATGCTAGGAAAAAAAGGAAATAATGGAGAAGTACTTTGTCCAATCAGAAGATAGAAAACACACAGTGAATAATACAAGTTTAATACAAGGAATTAGTCAACTGCGATAAGACAATAATTATAAGGCAACAGAACTTAAGACTAAGAGAGATTACCCAAGGAAAGACAAATTTTTTCTTCTAATCACTTGGGGCAGATCTCTAGAGAAGGTAGAGTTCAGTCTATTGGATAACAGAGAACTTCAGTGGTCTGCCCAGGGCTAAACTAGTACATTGTCAAGCAGCACAAGGGAACAGTGAGGAGGAAGAATGGCAGGGCTGTTGGGGAAGGTTGGAGTGGGGTACACAGGTTGTGGCCAAGGTCACCGAGAAACCAGGTATTCTGAGAGCATGGCTAAAGCAGAGCTCCAGTGCATGGCCTCATCCTCAAAGCACTGACCACAGCATTGCAGCCAGAAACTGCAGAAGAGCCCTTCCTCCTGCAGTGACCCCCCAGAACTTTCCACTGAGAAAGTTTAACATTGTCCTCACGTGAAAGCATAAATGCTTAAGCAAATTACATTTATTATCAGAAAATATAGGAGGTCTGGTAGCATAGTGCCTAAGGTACTTGACTGCTCACCAACCAGAAGGCTGATGGTTCAAACCCACCAGCCACTCCTCGGAAGGAAGGTTGGGCAATCCTACTTCCGTAGTGATACTGCCTCGGAAACCCAAGGAGGGGTCGCTATGAGTAGGGGCCAACTCGATGGCAAACAACAACAACAACAACAACAACAACATCAGAAAATATACATTGAAAGGTGGATTTGGATCTGAAAATTATAAGGTGATAATTAACACAATAAGGCATAGCCTTTGCCATTAAAAAACTCACTGCTGTTGAATCGGAGCCAACTCACAGTGACTCTTCCTTGGGTTTCCAAGGAGGTATCTCTACGGAAGTAGATTGTCCAACCTTCCTTCCCAGGAGTGGCTGGGGGTTTGAACCACCAGCCTTCTGGTTAGCAGTCAAATGCCTTAAGCACTACACCACCAGAGCTCCCAGGCTTTACCTTAAAGGAGCATAATTTGGAACATGTAGAATTTTTTTCAGCCTAAATAAATATCAGCTTTGCTGAGGAACATTAAAAGGTGAAGCCCCTGTAAAGTGCACAGAACACAAAGTAGAAACTACAGATCCAGCTAAATAAACAAATAAGTAAATTGGGACATCAATGAGAAGGAGAATCTCCCTAGATGGTAAAATCTAATTATGGGGTAAAAATTAAGGAGTACTTTACCCATTGTCTCTTTTCCTTCATATGTACAGTTTGCACAAGTCTCATTAAGATCTCTGCACCATGATTCAATCTCATGACAAACTGCTTAAAATCTTTGTTCTAACTGGGGCCCTCCATGAGTTTTCAATTATCTATTTCCAGGAAATTGAGTAGCTGCTTCCTTGATACGGAATGTTCATGGGCCAGGCATTCTCCCTCAATAGGGGAATTTAAAATGAACAGACACGATCATCCACTTTACTAGCATATCTCAGCTTATTACTAGAAAGCTAAACTTAAGATATTCTCATGTTTTTAGAAGTGTTTTCAGAGCATTTAGAGTTAATCATGAAGTCTCAGATATGAGAATTCAAGTGGTTCGGAGTATAAAAAATATAAATAATTAGCTAAAATTGACAAGATGAATCATGATACAAATTAGTAATCTAATCCTTTTTCCAGACATAATATTACTTTTACCCTCTTTAGTGTTTTTTAAATTTTTATTTAGTTATTATTTAGCCTCAGAATAAGGTCAACTGAATAGTAGCAGTAGAATATTATTCAATCAATGTATATTCATTCATTTCATGAAATGACTTCTGTTAGTACAATGTTTGAAAGTCTTTTACTAGATAAGTATAATAAAAGCCAGGGATCTTTTTAGGGGAATGACATAAGAAGAATAAATATATTTTGCTGAACAAAATTATGGATCGACAAGGTCTTGTGTAAAAAATTTGTCCTTACGATAAGTATAAAGAAGAACTAAGGAATTTACTGAAGTCACACAAAGAATCAATTATTAACAAAAATGTCAACAAGTTTTAATGAAGTTTGACAAAAGGAATGCTCCATGGCAATAACTACCGTGCCCTCTGCAGTCATTATGGCAAGGGACTAATCAAGTAATTCTTTTTCCATAAATAGCTGCTAAGTGTCCGTTGTATGTTAGGCAATATCATAGGAAATGGGCATTTGGCAATAGAGTCAGGCTAGGTCTGTGCTCCCATGCTGCTTTTACTCAACTGTAGTGAAAAGTAAATTGGAAAGGAAGGAAAGAAGAAGGATGGAGGGAGGGAGGGAGGAAGGGAGAGAGGAAGGAAGGAAGAATTATCAGATAAGTGATAAGTGCTATAGATTTGGGTGTAACTTGTTGTTGTTGTTGTAATGTGCCCTCGAGTTGGACCCGACTCATAGCTAGCAGTGTTAAAAACCACTGTTTAAATTTAAGATATATTTTAGAACACAGCCACTGAAACTCACCAACATAACTAATGATGGTATATAGAAAAATATATTAATCAAATGAGATTGCTTCAATTATATTATTATTATATGTATTTATGTGATGAAAATTAGTATGTATATATGAGAGGTGAAAATTGATATTTAAAAGTCACAATATAAAAGATAGGTGAAAAATGGTGGAGGTAGTTTTTGCCATCCTTCATCACTTGTTACCAAGAATCCAAATGGTGGAGGGGACTGGAAGCTACTCTAGATCATATAACCATTCTTCATTTTTGTTGATACATTTTGTGCTTTGTATTCTTTAAAGATGCATACATTGGTGGTGGGAACATGTTGATAGTTTTGTGATTTCCAAACCTGATATCAATTAGATGGACCATAAAATTTATGTCTACCAAAAAAAAAAAAAAAAAAAATCACTGCCAACTGCCAACGTCATAGAGACCCCCCTTGGGTTTTCAAGGCAGTATCACCATGAAAGTAGATGGGCACCTGGTAGAAATAATAGAAAAAGCTGAAGAACATTAATATTAATAATTTTAGTAAGATTAATCATTACACCAAAATTTATGTCTACCAAAAAAAAAAAAAAAACAGCTCACTGCCAACTGCCAACGTCATAGAGACCCCCCTTGGGTTTTCAAGGCAGTATCACCATGAAAGTAGATTTCCCAGTCTTCCTTCTGAGAATTTATGTCTATTAGACATTAATTCAGATAAGTGATCTGGGAAATTGGTTATACAAGTCTGAAGTTCTGATAAAGTCATGAATTTACATGGAGATTCTCTGGTTTTAAGCTTATAAATTGTACTGAAAACATTGGACTAGATAAGAAGGAATGAGAACTAACTATTGCTTTTTTCATGGTTAAAATTATTAATATTTTCAAGAGTGATTTCAGTGGAGTGTCAGAGATGAAACTTGATGGAATTGATCACAAGATATATATAGTAAAAAACTGGGGACACTAGCCTAAACACATTTTTCAGGGATTTTTACTATAAATGAAAGAGTGGTGAGATGTAGCTAGACAGTAATGTGAGATTAAGAGAAGGTTTTATTTATAATGCAAGCTATTACAACATGTTTTTCTGGGGTAACCACCTGCACTGTTGGGTGCTACAATTGGCTGCAGATGCGGCATGAGAAGGAATAAAGCAGAGACATTGAATAGGTGAAGTTGGATGAGACCCATCCCACATTTACACATTGGCCTTAGATATGAGTAGGGATAGTATATCCCAAGTGATAGGAAAGTAAGATGAGTATGGACACAAATAAGATGGAAAACTTGGGGGTAGAGTGATGTGGTTTCCCTACTATTTGTTAGGGTGTTCAAAGAAATAAGCAAGGCCATGAAGTGAAAGCAAAGGAGAGAAATGTTGAATATTTGTGCAGAAGGGAGAAGGACTGAAATAGTTGAATGAAAGAGTGGGAGAGGGAATTCCCTACAGAAATGTGTTAAGTTTGATGTATAGTGATTTAGTTGCTACTACAGATTGGAAGGTCAGGTTAAACTTCTTTAAGGAGAGGATATTTAAGGGAAACACTAGACAAAAATTTGGTGACCATGCAAATATCATGAGAAATCATTCTCGGAATAAGAAACAGAAAAAAAAAAAAAAAGAATCTTAAGGCAAGAACAAGCTGTGTTTCAGACTGTAAAATAAGGCCAGTGCTGTTTGGGCATGACAGTAAGGGAGAACATATAAGATATGGCAGAAGATTTAGGCAAGAAGCAACTCCTATCAAGCTCTGTAAACTTATGTAAGGAGACTGGTTGTATATTATGTATAACTAACTGTTAAAGAGACTCATGTTTGTTTGTTTTGCTTTTTTCACGATTCATTTGTTGTTGTTGTTATGTGCCCTCAAATCACACCTGACTCATAGAGACCTCTTCTTGTGTTTACGAGGCAGTATCGCTATGGGAGTAGATTGCCCAACCTTCCTTCCGAGGAGTGGCTGGTGGGTTTGAACAACCAGCCTTCTGCTTAGCAGTCAAATGCCTCAGACACTACGCTACCAGAGCTCCATAGGATACCTGAAAACAAATAATACTAGGAGGCAAGTACCATGACATCCCAAAAGATGCGATTGACCAACCAAAACTTGCTTTGTAATTTATAGCTTATCTTGTACCTCTAAACAATATCAAAGCTGTGGAAGGATTCATTGAGAGACTGATCAGACTTTCTCAGAGCTCTTGCTTCCATGCACCCATTAATTCTATCATGACAATCCAAGAGAGGATCAACAGAAAATCAGATTGTGTTACCTGGAGACCAAGGAACATACACACGGGTGTCAAACTGTAAATTCTAATGATGAGAAACTTTAGTGGCAAAGTGATAGCAAGAACAGTGGTCACATGAACAACAGTCTGCTTCTCTAGAGTTATAAGGTAAGGAAACCAAGTGTTGCCCAGAGGGCAGACTAGAGATGTTGGAAGGTATCCAAGTGTGAGTCATCATGATAGGACCTTACCAAAAAAGTCTGTAGTCAGGGTAAGGTGACCCAGTCAGAAAGAATCCACATGCAATGGAGTGTCAGAGACAAGCTGACAGGTCAGTTATAGGTAGTCAATTGTAGGAATATGACTCACATCAGAAAAAAACCTATCAGAGTGATGAATTTCAAAACAAAACAAAACAAAAAACACATCAACATGCTTTCAAGGATTTTTCTCATTGAAAGTCACAAGACTGGGCTATTACAGCATAAATCATATGAGATGTTGTCATTTTTCTAAATCCCCTTTCCTTTCCACCAGATTATAGAGGAGTCAGGAATGGTAGCTATCCATTCAAGGAAGTGAGGGAGGGGGGAAATGAGAAGAAACAAAGAGCTTCTCTTTTCTGCTACAATCTTATAAATATGAGTTAAGACCCGAGCCATGGAGGAGGACCCTTTACATTGTACAACATATTAAAGTGTTGATATTTTTTCTGGTCTAGTCTTTTATGTACAAGAAAACAAGACTGTTTATTGATGTATGAAAGTTACTGGGAAATCTGTGGAATTAAGACAATATCCAGAGATGAGGAGGGAAATTCTGAGTCGTTTGGAAATGTAGTGCTAAAGCAGTAGAAAGGTGTTTCCTTCCATTTCTTCTGTTCTGAGTCCAGCTCATGTAATAAGTGAGTCATATGTGTGTGATGGCAGGAGATTTTTGAAGGGTTTAGTTAGGGAATGATTAACTTTTCAAATTAACAGTCTGGACACATCATTTTAGTGGCTGTATGGCAAACAAAATTTGAGAGAAGAAAAAAAGCAAGTGATACATTATGAAACCGTTATAATAGTTCTGGCAAAGATGACTTGGGCTAATGTGGTGTTAGTGAAAATGAAGAGAAAGGGAACAGTTCTGAGATATGTTTTGAAAGTAATTCAAAAGAATGCGAAGTAAAAGAAAAGAAAAGGAATTGCTTTATTTTAGGCTCAAAGAACTGAGTGCTAACATTTACAGAAACGTACATGACTGGAAAAGGAACAGGCTGCAGTTCAGGAGAGAAATAGTTCTGCTTTGGTCATATTAATTTTGAGGTGCCAAATAGACATCCATTTGGAAATGTGACATTTCCAAGTGTGGTAGGAGTCTGTAGTTGTGAGGAAAAGGCAAGAATAGATATGTAGATTTTGGAGATTTCATTGCAGATAGTATTTAAAGTCCTGTGTCTAAAATAAGTCACCCAGCAAAAATGAGCAGATAGAAAAGTGAAGAGATGCTAAAGTTAAACCAGTGGAGCACTACAGCACGTGGAGTTCCAGCAGAGGAAACAGGCAAAAGGAAACTGAGGAAGCACAATGGCCAAAGATGTAGAAGAAAGAAAGAAAGAAAAAAAAAAAAGTTAAATCTCAGAGCCATGATATTGAAAATTATTTTTAGTGAATAAATCCACACTCCAAACTAAAACCAAACCAAACCAAAAACTTACTGCAGTCCGGTTGATTTCAACTCATAGTGACCCTGTACGACATATTAAAACTGCCCCATAGGGTTTCCAAGGCTGTAAATCTTTTTGGAAGGAGACAGTTATATCATTTTCCCACAGAGCAGCAGGTTGGTTCAAACCACTGACCCTTCAATTAGCAGACTAGCACTTTAACCACTGTGTCATCAGCCCTCCAGCTACTAGTAAATCATTGTATCTAATGACTCTGAAAAGTGAAGGAGCCAGAAGAGGATGAAGGGTCAAGACCATTTCAAAAACATATTCAAACAAATGATTGAGCACCAAAGAACATACTTATGCTCTGATAAGAATAATTTAATGGAGATGGATGATTCCATTACGGATGGTTGCAGGAAGGATTATAAAAGCAATAAAAAAAAAAAAAAACTTGTGAGAAATTGAAAAGAAATTAAATTTATCTCAAACATTGAGGATGTAGTCTTAATAGGAGCAAAGATAAGTTCTTCTGCAGTTAGAATCTAGAACAAAGGCAGAGGATTTGAAAAGAGATATAGGAATACAGATTATTTTGATGATGATGAAATGAGAATATTCCTATATGCCAGCTTTCATTTATTTTATCAGTGAGGGGTTAAACACTGATTTAAAAAAGAAAAAGAAAAAAACTCTGATTTTGAGAAATATGGGTATTCTTTGTCAATTCAACTTTCAAGGCCATTGCCCAGGACATTGCTTTCCCTTCTGTAACAACAGCAGATCCAATCTGAGGGTATGTGTGTGTGTATGTTGTTGTTGTTGTTGTTATGTGCCATCGAGTCGGCCCCAACTCATACCCCTCCTTGGGTTTCCGAGGCACTATCACTATGGAAGTAGGATTGCCCAACCTTCCTTCCGAGGAGTGGCTGGTGGGTTTGAACCGCCAGCCACTATGCTACCAGAGCTCCCCCATAAATATATATATATATATATATATAGCTTTTCTTAAGGAAATGGTTAGGAAACTGCTAGCAATCTTGTATACGGGATTAATTTGGAAACCATACCTGTAATCACATCTGCTACTGCTGCTTTTATTCCACACAATCTGTACTAGCAGCTTTTTAACAGAGAAATAGTCTATCCTTGAAGTCAATGGGAGTTTACATCATGTTATCTTATTTAAGAATAAATAATCCCTCTCTCTTAAATAAGGAGCCTTGTTGGTATAGTGTTTGAAGCACTTGGTTTCTAAAAAAGGTTGGTGGTTTGAACATACCAGCCACTCTACAGAAGAAGAGACAGTCTCCTTCCATAAAGATTTATAGCCTTGGGAATCCAATGGGTGAGACTGTAAGTCAGAATTGACTTGATGGCAGTGAGGTTTTATTTTATTTTATTTTATTTTTTCTGTTCTTTTTTTTTTTTTTTTTTCCAAATAAGCTATGTTTTAAAAGCCTAGATATTTCTAATACTTAATTTTAATTTTTTTTTACATGTGCTTTGGAAAGGCCCTCAGGTGCCTAAGTCATTGGACTGCTGACCAGAAGGTTGGAGGTTCAAATCCACCAGCCACCTCATGGAAGTAGATGGGTAATCTTTTTCCATGAATAATTACCACCTCAGAAACCCAGTGCAGGTTCCTACAAGTAGGAATGGACTAGACAGCAGTGATTTTTTTTTTTTTTTTTTGTTTTTTGGTTTGGGATCAATTAAAATGAACCTTACCAACTGGCGAGAGAATTAAATCCATGGGGTCCATGTTTAATGTCATTATAAGCTAGAGATGTAGGAACATTCTTGTGTCCAACTGAATGAAAACCATAGTCATTGGGCCAAGGTGGTTGTACAAAACTCCTGAGATGCCATTTGTATTGACTACAATGTGAATGTTGCTTCCTGGAGTAGTAAAGGGAAGTGATTCTGATGGGGTAAATACAGTACTTCAGAAATAAAGTAGAGACTTAGCACAGAGATTAGTTCTTGGCTGGATGGCCCCTAGAAAATCTCTTTGAGTGTTTCACTGGAATTATTAAAGTCACTCAGAAAGCAGTTTATTCCACAATCACTTATGATTACAGTTCATTTCCTCTCAGGGAGAAGCACCTTCTATCCCTTTTTAAGTATTAATAAAATGTATCAGGCTTGATAGATGAGAGAACATTTGCCCTATTACAAGAAACTTTAAATGTTATTGTTGTTAGGGTCCATTGAATCAGCTCCAATTCATATCAACCCTATGCACACCAGAACAAAACTTTACATAGCCAAACTATTAACTTGGATTGTGTATGGATGCACAGATTCAAGGTCAGATTTAAGCACTTCTATTTTATAACTTAATTGTAAAAGAGCCAAAATGAACATTATGAAAATAAGCATCCTCACGGGATATTCTACTTGAAAGGGTTATAGTTTGGCAGAGGAAATGATTTTTTTTTCTAGTATGTAAGACGTTTACAAGTAAAACAAGATTTCATAACTAAGAAACAGAAATCAATGTTTTCTTATACAATAAACAAATATTTGTCTGATTTACATTGAAATGATGAGTCAATCAGCTTCTAGTCTTTCTATACTCTAGGCAATTTGCATTTCTTCTATTTTTCTTCCTGAATATCATCTGTTATTCAAAATACTGACAACATACACATATCATGACTAATTGGTCTGATAGACGCCTTACATACACTATGATATATAACATAGCTACTATAATTTCCATTTGTTTTATGATCATAAGGCCTAAATTGATAATCAAAGTTTCTGCTATCCCTCATTCTATATTCTCCTTCCCATTACCGGTTGCTGAACTCAACCAGTTGGAAATTTTTACCAATTTTTTTTTAAAAATAGGCTCTTTCCTATAAATTTCCTATAAATTTCCAAATAGGTACCTGGATCCCAATGTGCACAGAATACTGAAGTGTTACCTCCCTAGGTATGTACCCAAGACTTCAGAGACATCTCTAAGCCATAAAATACAGAGACTCCTATCTGCCCTTAGGTAAAGAGAGAAATGTCTGTCTCTATCCTCTATAAAAAAAGGTGAAAATCCATTATTTTCTGTCTCTCACCTCTGGACTATCCATTTACTAGGCTAGGACATTTGAACTACCTTGTATTTTGTTACCCCAGCAGTAAAGCCTGGGACAAGAGAAAGGATTCACTATTTAGTATAAGGTAAGTAATAAGAAATTTGTCTCTGATTCAGAATATCTCAGGATACAATACAAAATCCAAAACTTACAAATAAGCAAATGGTATTAAAAACAAAGATAATAAATACTCAAATTTCATCATTTGCTAATCATTTTACTGCATTTAACTCTTTGGCCTTAAAGTTATTTTCATTGGTTTGATTGCTGTGGTAAAATACTATACAACAGTGTGCTAGCGCATGAACATTTCCTAAGTCCAGTTTAGTGAAGCCACATTGGTAGCATGAAATTCACCATAGTGGAAGTATTTACAGCATGGAAATTGGCAAACCCTACAAATCATAATTTTATTTATTGTTTATTAAAATAATAAATTGTGTAGATTTTAAAAATGATAAGTATATTAATATGCAGATTACACTTATAAATGTGCCATATCTTTAGCTGCTACATTGTGAAAAACACACAAATAACAGACTTTTCCAGTCTTAGAATGGACTTTCCTGTATTCAAAACTAACACTCAGTTTTACCAAGTTACTTGTACCAGAATCAATGAGTGAATTTTGATGTGCATCTTGTTTCATTATTGGCTTATTAATGTAAGGGAAAATATCAATCAATATTCTTGTTTGAATTGCATTTATTTGTAAATTGTAGCTTTGATAGAAAGGATGTGGATAACTATAAGTAGAAGAGTTCAGTATAAATCAACAAACTCATTTTGTGTGAATCAATTGGCTCCATGGCATTTATAATATAAAGAGTTTCATATATTTCGTTATTATTTCTACATTGTATTCTATAAGTCTTTATATCGATATAATTTATAATAAATATATATATAAATGTGTATACATATTTTGCTCTATTTGTTTTTGGAGATAATTCATTATTATTATTATTATTATTGGAGATCCAGTTGTTAAAATATTTAGCAGAACAAACACATTTAAAGTGTTTTAGAAGTTGACTAATGATGCCACTGGAGAAAAGTTGTGGGCATGCAAGACAAATTCATATATAAAACATAGTATATTCCAATGTCCCCTTTTTTACTAAAGAGGTCTAGTAAAGTCAGTCTGAGCCACCAGGGAACGGTGTTATATTGGACTTTGCTGTTGTAAAGGGGAACGTTCAGTGGTGTCGTAGCCTCGGTGAGGGGAAGTCCTTATGACTGATTTCACATATAACTGCTATTCCTTTCCCCAAAATATTTCCTCTGCCAGAATTTGGAGGAAATCAGGACAGAAAACTAGTTCAGCCATTTAAAAGGTTGCTATCTGTTCTTCTCAGAGAATAGAGGGAGAGAAAAGAGCCTATTTTTAAAAATATTCAAAACTGAAGAATCATCTACCTAGCAACATTAACCAATGCTATAATTAAGACATTAATCCAGGGATTATCTCACATGTTTCATATGGAGTGGGATTAGATGTTATAAGAAAAATGAATACAATTAAAATCATAAGTGGGAAATTGACTGTCATTATCTTAGCTAGTGGCATTATCATCTTATATAAAGAACTGAAATGATAATTTTCTGAGTGACTATTGAAAATGTGTGGAGATGTTTTATAGAGAGAATTATTTTTATCAGGAATGATGATTTTCTTAGCCGAATTGAAGATGCACAATGCATTGATGAACTCCCTCAATGCCTCTATTTATGGTCTTGCAAATTGATCAGGTTTGTCAGAATTATATTTGAATTTCAAGTTCTCTGTTAACGCTGTAGCTGTTAAGGAGGAAAGCCAAGCATGGTATTAAAGCTTGTCCTTATTTCATAAAAGTAGGCTTAAAATCCATTAATATCTGACTTTTCTTCAAGGAGAAGCTCCTAAATTATTTAAAATATAAAAATGAACTAAAAATCAAAATTTAGTTCTTAATTCTAATAGAATAACCACTCCACCCCCACCTCAGTTTTCATTCTCTTTTAAAGAACTCCTGTCCTTGTTATTACTTCTCAGTTTCTGGCATAGCTACATGTATATTTTACCCAGGAATAAACATATGCTCTAAGCAAATCATAATGGAAATTCCATACTTACTAATATTTTTCAAATGTAATTAACATTTTTAGAATTTGCTAGATAGAAATATATAAAATTGTCATTTTTAGAGACCAAATCCAATCAAAAAGTGACAATTTCTTACTGTACAGCCTATAGCTGATATGCTTATTTTAGGATAGACACTAGGTGATACAATAAGAGCCAATATAGTTTAATGTATGTAAAATGCAGTGATGAACTAAATTAATGTTCCCAATAATTTAAGTAGCAAACTAAATTGGGAAGTGATAATAAAGGGAAAGTTGAAAGTCTGGAATAGGTCCAAAAACCGTAGAATTTTACTAGTGCTCACTTCAAATCAGGTATGACCTCATACACATAAAAATGGACTTGACTAGTTAACGAGAATCTAATAAGTCCCCAAAGGTTGATCAGTACAGTGTATTAGGGATGCATTCTGAAACTGGCTTAAATTTAAATTGGTACCTTTGTCCAAGGAAGACAAAAAGATCATTGGACATCTCTTGGAAACTAACTCTGTGCCAGATACTTTATATGAAGTATTTTATCTAATTGTCAATAAACCTGGTGATATTGTTCCCAAAATTTTCACAGAAGAACTGTGAATCTCAGTGAATTGCCTGTATACACAATACTGATAAATAACAGATGTGAAATTTGAATCCACATCTCAATGAATTCAAAGCCACTACTCTTTTTTTTTTTTTTTTTGTCATTCCTTGAGTCAAAGCAAAGTAAATTGGTAAGAATAACATTATAGTCACATAAAGAAATCCAGACTCTATTGATATAGAAAGAGGAAAACGAAGTCAAATGTGACAGAATTCTTAAAGCATGGCAAATGGTGGATTGCATTACTGAAAATCTGTCAGACTAGTCAGAATATTGGCAGGGGTGCTGTAAGCAGGTTTTTTTTTTTTTTTTTTTTTTTCCCCTTCTTCATAATCAGAACCTTAAAATTCCAAGAATTATAAAATTATTCTAAATGAGAGCTCAATGACCTGTGAAATATCATTTGAAAATGAAAGTTAGTTGTGAGTTTGAAAGCACAAACATTGAGAAGTACCCTTATAATCATCCTCCTTTTCTCATTTGAAACGCAATCAGCTCAAATGTTTAAGTGGCAACTTCACAAATTTCTCACATACATGAATGTGGTCTTTGAAAGGTAATTTCGTCTTGAGAATTAATGTTGCAACTTGATTTATCAGTTCTTCGCGATGACAAAAGTAAAAAAGCAAGCAAGCAAGAAAGGCTGTGAAGATTAACATATTTCTAACCTTATGAAATCCAAAATCAGCTGTTGTTCATTGGCATAATCATTGTATTGTGTGTGGTACTAAAAAAAATTGAGTTACTAGGAAAAAAACACTGCAGTTGGGCTTAAAATTAATATATTCTCCTATGACATATCTCCTAAGACAGATGCAGGTCAAATGTATTTGCATAACTTATAATAAATAAATTCAATGGAATAACTTCATTTTCTAAATAAAATTTAAAAGGTGTGGTTAAAGTATTAATGTGTGGCTTATTGTTATAGTATTCTTTAAAAGTTTAATTAATACAAATTTTGCTTATGATTACAATGAATTATGTCATTTTTGCCATTCTGAAAATAATAAATATATGGAGAAAAGAATCTTATAAAATTATTCTTATTCAGAAAATCATTCAGAAGATATTCAGCAAAGTCAGTCAATATCGGAAACCATGATAAACCCAGAGTTAAAAAAGTTGACCCTGCCTCTTACATTTTAACTATTTCAAGCTATCAAAATATCTTCTGTGATTCTGAAATACTGTGAATCTTCAAAACCCCTTAACTACTCTTCAGATCTTCATACTTTAATCTGGGTATATTAGTATCTTATTCATTTATCATGACTCCACCATGAAGCCTTGAGATAGAAGGAATATACCACTTGCCAATTAGATAATGCCAACGTGTCTCTTTATTGCTGGGATCTCTGGTGGTGTAGTGCCTAAGGCATTGCCTACTAATCAGAAGGCCAGAGGTTCAAACCCACCAGCCATTCCTTGGAAGAAAGGTTGGGCAATCTACTTCCATAGTGATACTGCCTCGGAAACCCAAGGAGGGTTTGCTATGAGTGGGATCAGACTCCGTCGGAGTGAGGTGTTTTGGGGAGCTCTGGTAGCATAGTGCCTAAGGCACTTGACTGCTAACTGGAAGGCTGGCGGTTCAAACCCACCAGCCACTCCTTGGTAGGAAGATGGGGCAATCTACTTCCGTAGTGATACTACCTCGGAAACCTAAGGAGGCGTCGCTATGGGTCGGGTCTGACTCGATGGCACATAATAACAACTCTTTATTAGGATCCTCAACAATTCTTTTCCTTCTATTATAATTATTTGTGGATATGTTTGTCCTTTCTTTCAATCTGTAAAATCCTTAAAGCCAGAGCTAATCCCTCTGACATCTTCATACAAACACATATAAGGTACTGGTGTCTTCCATAGTTTAATGCTTTATATGTATAAAATGGTTCAAACATACTAAGTTTTAGTTGGCATGCTTTTTCTGTTGCAGCCATGGTGTTACTCCATCCCACTGGGGGGTCTTCCCCTTTCTGGCTGACCCTCTGCTTTACCAAGAAAGACATCCTTCTCCAGGGAATGGTCCCTTCTGGCACCATGACCAAACAGGTGAGACGGAGTCTGGTCATTCTCCCTTCCAAGGAGCATTATGGCTGCACATCCTCCAGGACAGATTATTTCTTTCTTCTGGAAGTCCATGGTATCCCCAACTACCTGGGTCCTCAAAGAATCTCATTACTTTCATTATACATAGACTATATATCCTTACTCTATGACTAACTAAACTGGGTTCATGTTCCTGGCTTATTCTTGTTCTCTGAGGAGTTCACTTACTTTCTGGAATCCAGGTACATATTTAAACAGATATTTTCAAGTATTTCATCTAGCAGTTTTAATTTTAAAGAAAGTTCTATAGAGATTAATTCACATATGGTGTAACATTTTTTAATTGTTTTATAGCAGAAATATTTGCAAGATATTTAATTCTACATATTGCTGGAAGAGATCCCATAGTATAAAATATACTGTGATAATATTTATTGCTGTCAAGTAGATTCTGACCATATAGAACAAAGCAGAACTGTCCTGCAGAGTTTCCAAGGTTGGAAATACTTGGGATGCCAACTGATACATTTTAATATCTCCAAACAAGTGTATTGGGGAAAATAAAAATATAAAAGACTTAATATAATAACTAGAAGTCTCTGACTGGTGAAATGCAAGACTAGACAACTAACTGCACTGAAGGAATTGGTGAAATACCAAGGCTCCAGGAATAGACAGAATTCATATTGAGATGTTTCAACAAATGTATGATGCTTTGGAGGGCTTCACTTGTCTACTCCAAGAAATTTGGAAGGCAGGTACCTGGCTAAGTGACTGGGAATGATTCATATTTGTACCCATTTCAAAGAGAGGTGATCCAACAAAATATGGATATTTTTTAACAATACCATTAGTATCACATGTAAATAAATCTTGCTGAAGATAATTCAAAAATGGTTGCAGCAGTATATTGACAGGGGATTTCCAGAAATGCAAGCTGTGTTCAGAGGAGGACATGGAACAAGAGATATCATTGGTGATGTCAGATGGATCTTACCTGACAGCAGAGAATACCAGAAAGATGTTTACTTGTGTTTTAATTGACTGTACAAAAATATTTGATTGTGTGAATCATAACAAATTATGGGTAACATTGAGAAGAATGGGAATTTCACAACCATTAATTGTGCCCATGAGGAACCTGTACGTAGATCATAAAGCTATCGTTCAAATAGAACAAGAGGATACTGCATGGTTTAAAATCAGGAAATGTGTGTTGGCATTATATCCTTTCACCATACTTTCTCAATCTGTATGCTGAGCAAATGATCAGAGAAGCTGGACTGTGTAAAGAAGAACACAGCATCAGAATTGGAGGAAGAATCATTAACAACCTATGATATGCAGATGACACAACCTTGTTTGCTGAAAGTGAAGATGACTTGAAGCACATACTGATGAAGATCAAAGGATACAGTCTACAGTATGAACTTCACCTGCCCATAACCGAAAGGGAGCTCTGGTTGTGTAGTGCTGAAAGTGAAGATGACTTGAAGCACTTATTGATGAAGATTTAAGACTACAGACTCCAGTATGGAATACACCTGCACATAAAGAAAATGAAAATCCTCACAACTGTACCAATAAGCATCATGATGAATGAAGAAATGATTGATGTTGTCAAAGACTTCATATTACTTGGTTCCACAATCAACACCAATGGATGCAGCAGTCAAAAAATTAGATGACATGTTGCACTGGGCAAATCTGCTTCAAAAGGCTTCTTTGAAGTGCTGAAGGGCAAAGATGTGTCTTTGAAGACTAAGGTACTCCAAACCCAAGCTGTGATATTTTCAATAGCTCATATGCGTGTGAAAGATGGACAATGAATGAGAAAGACAGAAGAAGACTTGATGCATTTAAGTTGTGGTGTTTTGAAGAATAATGAAAGGACCATGGACCACAACAAGAACTATCGGATCTGTCCAAGAGAAAGTGCAGCCAGATTGCTTCTCGGAAGTGAGAATGGCTTTGTCTGAACTACTTTGGTCATGTTGTCAGAAGAGACCAGTCCCTGGAGAAAAATATCATGCTTAGTAAAATGGAAGATCAGCAAAAAGGGGAAGGCTCTCAACCAGATGGATTGACACAGTGGCTGCAGAGATGGGCTCAAATATAGCAAGGTTTGTGAGGATGGTGTAGGACTGTTTCCTTTTGTTGTGCATAGGGTCAATATGAGTCAGAGCTCACTCCACGGCACTCAAAAACAACAGACCACTAACTGCAAGTTTCGCTGTTCAGATACACCCAGAGGCACCTTTGAAAGACAGGTTTATTGATTTTGTTGCAAAACATCACAGCCTTGAAAAGCCTATGGAACAGTTCTGCCTGCACACATGGGTTGTTATGAGTCAGAATTGCCTTGACATTAACTAACAACAATATAGTAGTTACTATACAATTATACACTATTACAATTAAAAATTGTATTACAACACACTATTACAATTAAAAATATAATAATGAAAAGGATAATATCTTTGAGATTTTGCTTAGAATTTTATCCGACTCTTTGATTTTTTGTGACAGGTGTTGAACATCAAAGTGTTAAAAGGTATTTAAATTAATGCATTTATTGTTTGCTTATTGACTAACTTAATATTTGGCTTTGTTTTTGGAATTTACTTGAATTGGTTCAGTAATCTATTTTTAACAGACTGGGTTTTGTTGCAATATCCCTTGCACATGAATCCCCCTGGAGGTCAATTATTTTTAATTATTGCTGGTAATTATTATTTAAAAAAAAATATGTCCAATTATTACTTGTATTTAATCAGAAAGAGGAGAAACTTCCGCCTGAAGTCACCTTCCAGTCTCACCTTTTCTACTGCCATCTTCAGGGCAGGTTACCAGTTCCCTTTGGTGAAAATGTCAAGAGGCCTTGGTCACACCCTCATGGTGCATCTGGAAAGAGTGAACTACTTCATTCTAACACTCCAGTTTGAATAGTTTCTCGACTGAGCATCTACTTTCTCTTACTTCTCTTCTTTCAACAAGAATCAGGGTATCTCAATTTCTGCTTTACCAGAACTAACTTTAAACCTGTCACTCAGTGGTCGATTTTAACTTGGCTAAGTCCAGGTTCAACAAATATCTGCTAAAGGATGTTTATAGCCTTGCAGGGGTTTGGGTTAACAACTTTTTTTTCCTGCAGTCCCAAACCTGTATATGAACCAGACACTGACTTTTCATGCTATTTTTCCCAGAGATTTTACTTCCTTGTCAACTGAATTTGCCAATAGACTTCTTCTGTTTAAAACAGGCCAGTAAAACCCTCCCTGCCTCCATACCAAACACACATGCACGTGCATACCCATACATGCACAGTTGCCCTCATAAACACACATACACTTTTCCCTTAAGAAAGGGGAGAGAAAGGAGTTTGACCACCTCAATCTACTTTTCCATTTCAAAAGCCCCATTTTTCACTCTGCTCCAAGACTAAAGACTTTTGCAAGCCCCTTGAGTACACTCATATTTTCCTTAACTCAGCCTAGGAAGATCCACATCAAAGCACAACCTGGCCCCAGAGAGACAAATTGGTTACTAAACATTTTAATTGCATGATTCCATACATTTTAACAACATTGAACTTAACCTAGGGGACACAAATGTCTATGGTTGTATATAATCAAAATATTCACTTATGTTTTTTGTGTGTGTGACGAGGATAGAAAACTCACAGTACACAATTATCTTAACAACAAGAGAAATTGCTTTCTGTACACCATATCTACAGAATTTTCAAGTCTTAATTAAGTACATTTGATTTTCAATTTGGAGTACATCCAGTCCAAGTAAATAATCATTCCTAGTTTCTGTCTCTAAACATTTTTTTCTTTGAACCCAATTATTTTGTACACATCACACAGTCTCATGGCCAGAGCTCAATAAAGGAGAAAGATTTAGAACACACTCTAAAACAGAGTTCCACAATAAATGTGAGAAAAAAGGAACTAGTGTGGGCATTAAACTTTATTTTTTCCTATAATTACCTTTCCTTTAGCATCTGTATATTAACTTTATGCATTACATCTTTAATATTTTAGTGTAGAGAGACTCTGACTTATTTTATTAATATTTCTTATCAACATTGCTGGTGCATAGGTGAAATCTTTTAGTAGTGCTAGTATTTACATGACTTGTTCTAATTAATAAGCTATGATCCCTAAGCCATTTATCTTAAACTTTAATATAATTTGGTCTAATGAAATGACTATGTCAATTCGGTATGTCACATAACCTCTCTTGTATCCCAGGTCTACGTTTGCAAAAATGTTCAGTAAAAAGCCAGATCCAAGGACTCAAAGAGTTAATATATGCAGATGACCTTGAACAGTGCCTGGTTCAAAGGAAAAACCCTCAAACATTTCTGTTAAATTGTTATTATTATGATAGTCTCCGTGTTAATTTTTGTCTGAACGTTTCTTTTTCACTTGAGTGCATGAGAATTTTTTTTTTCAAATTTCAGTATCAGAACTCAATTATAATTCTTGTGGTTAATATTTATCCCTTGCACATTTTCTTTCTTTGCATAATGTTTTTTTTTCCTCTGTTTCTGATTGTTCACCAGCTTTCTGATTTGTGTGAAAGAAGTAAATATAATATAAGCAATATGATGTTTGCTTTTACCATCTTTTAAAGGACAGGGATGAATTTTACATGCTGTTATTAGACACTTCCCATTCTGCTTTTTTTGAGGAAGTATCTTAAACATGTTAAAAAGAAAGAAGAAGAGAGGAGGAAAGAAAGAACCTACCACAGGAGATTGGGAAAAGGGTCATGGAGATAAATAAATTGAGGAACTTCTGGAGAGTAAGCTTCATAAATCAACCCCAGTGCCATCAAGTCAATTCTGACTTATAACTATCCTGTAGACACAATAGAACTGTCCCATAGCGTTTCCAAGGTTGTAATCTTTATGGAAGCAGTGGTAGAGCAGCTGGTAAATTCAAACCTCCAGTCCTTCAGTTAGCCCCTGCACCACCAGGGCTCCAAAGCTTCATAAGGAGTAAAAGTTATCATGTCCAAATTTTACTTAATAATAATAATTTATTTTGTTATTTTTTAACCTATTGAAAAGCTGGGTTCATTAAAGTTTGCAGCAATTCTCATTTCCTCTCTTAGTCTATTTCACAATAAATATTTGCATTTAATCTATTTAATCTCATTTGTTTTATTTTTATTCTTACTAATTTTCTAAATAAGTTTTAAAGCTAAAAGTTTACCTTTCTGTTTTAAAACCAACATTACGATAATTATGTCCATTATATTGTGTGTTTTAACCTGTCCAGTTATGATAAATTGTGCCTCCAGCAACTTTAGAAGAATAACTATGTTATCTAAACCAAATTATTCATCTTATAGGAATTTAAAATTGGAAATATTCTACCCTAAAGAAATGTCAATTATCCAAGTACTTGTACTATTCTGTTTATAACAATGCTAGATTCTCATTATTTGCATTTTTATAATATGATCCCAGCACCAGCATAAATTTTATTTCAGATTCTGCCAGGTGTCAGAGAATTTTAATGATGTAGACTATAATGTGAAGTGATTTTCTTACTCCACACTAAGAACCAAATCATGAACATTATTCTGTTACCCTCATCTCGTGGGGTGGGGCTGGGTTTCCACCTTTGGAGCATTTAGTTTATTGAGGTGTAATATGCATATCTACCACTCTTCTCTCACTTTGTCATATCATAGTAGCTTGTGTGTTACTGTGAGGCTAAAGGCTATGCCATTGGTATTTCAAATACCAGCAAGGTCACCCGTGTTGGACCAATTTTAGCACAGCTTCCAGACTAAGACAGACTAGGAAGAGGGATGTGGCCATTCCTGAAAAAGTTGGCCACTGAAAAACTTATAAATAGCAATGGAAAATTGTATGATATAGTGCTAGAAGATGAGCCCCTCAGGCTGGAAGGTTCTCAAAATATAAGTCGGGAAGTCGAGTCAATTCCAATGATGGACTGTTAATGGAGTAAA
>NW_006922117.1:1627805-1628309 GCF_000298275.1 Orycteropus afer afer | reverse complement strand
TCTGTTGAAGTATCAATTTAAGTCTTTTGGCCATTTTAATGAGACTTTGTTCTTCTTATTACTGATTGGTAAATATTGTTTAGAGTGTACCCTTTATGAGATATATGTTTTGCAAATAGTATCTCCCATGTGACTTACCTCTTCTTTTATTTAAGAATATTACTGAGTTAACTATTGTGATCTAAAGAGATGTTTATTTATTTTTATTTATTTTGCATATAGATATCCAGTTTTCCTAGCATGATTTGCTGAAAAGTATTTGGTAAATACTTTTCTGCATTTGTTTATATTATTGCATTTTAATTGCAGTTGTCTAATTGATTTTTAAATGTTAGTGCACCCTTGCATTCCTGGGAAGAGGGAGGGAAACAAAAACTTAGTCATAATGTATTATACTTTCTATATTTGCCTGAATGCAATGTGCTAATACTTTCTTAAGGATTTTGCTTCTATGCTCTTGAGGGATATGTGTATGTAGATTTATATACTTCTAATAATTTTGTA
>NW_006922117.1:1619144-1626360 GCF_000298275.1 Orycteropus afer afer | reverse complement strand
TGGCACCACGTAACTGTTTGCAAATTCTGCTAATGGATCTAACACATCACTAGCTATCATCACACTTCTCATAAATGCAAACACATACACATAAACTGGGTGTCAAAATGAGCCAAATTAATTTAGCAGAATAGTCATCTGATATCAATGAGAAGTCATGCTGAACACAAGACCACATAAATGTACATTTCACAAGTGCTATGTTAAATTTTCATCCTCAGCCACAGTGTTTTGAGTATGTATAATCTTGTGAAGTAGATCTTGAGGCTTTTTTAAGCAAATGAGTCTTCTGGTTTTCATGTGTTTGGTAATTTTACCTCAGCCCTTCCAGAGTGAATGATGAATGCCCACAAATATTCTGAGACAATGATACATTTATCAACAATATTTTTGAGAAGTAGAAATACAATATCTGATCTTTCATTAAACATTATTTTTATTTTACTGAACTTATTGCTACTGAAAGACTGTAAAACAAAATTATCAAAACTAATATTTCCCTAATAATATCCATTTATTACCTGGTTGAATTGTGTAAGAAGTGTGTTCAATGTAAAGGTATTTTTCTTTCCTCCAACTCATTTGCAGTTTTTCTTTCCTAAACATAAACACACACACACAATCATCTATTTCAATATAGAAGCAACTATTCAGCCATATAATCTATTTCACATATTTAAAACTCACACACAATAAACATTATAAATAAAACCGTATTTCTTCTCAGAAATGGAAACCATAGTCAAATTTAACAGATTTTTGCATAGTGAAAGGAGATATTACACCAGCTGAATTGGAAACAAATTAACATTTTTAATGTATAACTGACTCCCAAATGAACAAGAAAAAAGAAATTCAAGAGAAAATTGGAATATTATCTAAATAGGCAATTTATTGAATGATGATAAATGTATGAAAATAGGCCAAAGCACTTTAGCAATCAGAAAAATGCAAATTTCAACAATGAGGCACTGTTTCATAACTTCAAATTGACCAAAATTTGTAGGAAAAAAATGATATGCTATTTAAGATATGGTAACAGGAATTCTCATGCATTTCAGGGCAATCTAATGGTATTCAGAAAATAAATAAAGCACAATCTCTAGGAAAAGAACCTTGGTAGTACAGTGGTTAGGCACTCAGCTGTTAACCAGAACATTGGTGGTTGGAACCCACCAGCCACTCTGAGGGAGAAATACCTAGAAATCTGCTTGCATAAAGATTACAACCTTGGAAACCCTTTGATAGAATTCTAGTCTGTCCTATATGGTCAGTATGGGTGAGAATTTACTTGAAGGCACACAACTACAAACTTCTAGAAATCAATCTGATTCCTTGATATGTAATGTACCCTAATGAAATGTCTCATAGAGTTCTAGCACTATTTAGGCTAGGAGGAGATATAGTGACTTAGCTGCCATTAGAGAGAATGAAAAGGTAAAATAAGTCATTGGCATCTATTGAAATGTAATGGCACAATTAGATTAGAAACATAAAGCTACTTGGATGGATCATGCAAAACAGTTCTGATTTTTCTTTTTAAGCAAGAAACAGAAAATCTATACCCAAATACTATTGCTTAAATAAGCCACATGTGTTTACTATACCCAACATAGTTTTCAAAGCTACTGCACATCCAAGGACATACATGAAACACATTAGAGTACTTTTTTTGAAGAGAGAATAAAAGGAAAAGATTGGAAGCAAAAGAGAAAAAAAGAATAGAATATGACAAACAAAAGAAGAAGAAAAAAAAGTAAATATGCTGTGCCACAGTTAACTAGAGAAGGATCTTACATACACTGATGATAATAGTATGCTAAGATCTGTAGGGTGAAATTCATTCAGTCCTCTGTTTTTGCAGTCCAAAGGCCAAATGTTGTTTGCACACAGACATATTTATCATGACTTTAGAGTACTACACTGTGAATGGAATAAAAGAAGAATCAAAAGAATGAACCACATTTCTGTTAGTTACACACAACAAAGTAAGTCGAATGTGGTGATCACAGGCTTTGGAAGGTTGTTGAAGAGAAGTCAGGTTGTCCCAAATAGTAAATATGAGAGTGATTCCAATAGATTGTAGACATTGTTGTCTGCATATGGTAGTTTTTCTATACGTCTTTCCCTCAAAGATTCAGTATGTTCATGGACACAATAGGGACTATTATGTGACCCAGAAAAATACATTAAAAAATATGAAGAGGTCACCTTCATGTCTGAGTTTGATGAAGTTAGTTTGGGGTAAGAGACACAGAGAAGCCTGAGTGATTTAAGTAAGTGAAGTGAAGAGCAGAATTACAGGAAGACATTTGAATAGCCCTAGCGTAATGCCTAAGGCACTTGACTGCTAACCAGAAGACTGGCAGTTCAAACCAATCAGCCACTCCTCAGAAGGAAGGTTGGGCAATCTACTTCCATAGTGATATCACCTTGGAAACCCAAGGAGGGGTCTCTATAAGTTGGATGTAGTTAAGGACAGTGAGTGAGTGAGACCACAAAGGTGAGATTGTAGTTCAATTAATATACGTGTTTGAAGAATGTGAATCCCCCAGAGACATTTGTACTATGTTTAGGAGTGTGACAAATAACTAGACTTGACAACTGTTATCTAGTTTCCAATACTATTATTATTAGAACAATTGAATAAGTTCCCATTCATAGTAACTGCATGTATAACAAACAACAGCAACAAAAAGTGCTGCCCAGTCAGGCATCATTGTCACAGTGGTGGCTAAGTTTGAGCCTATTGTTGCAGCCACTGTGTTGATCTGTCTCTTGGAGGTCATTCCTCTTTTTTACTGACCCCCTCTACTTTACCAGTCATGGTATCCTTCACCAGGGAATATTACCTCCTTGCAATATGTCAAAAGTACATGAAAGAAGTTCTCCACCCTTACTTAAAAGGAGCATTCTGGCTGTATTTCTTCCAAGACAGATTTATTTGTTATTCTGGTGGTCCATTGCACATATCCACTTCTCATTTATGGACATAGTTAAGTTTTAAATACCAGGTTTTCATGAAAAAAAATTGGCATAATGCAAAAAAAATAAGGATGACTAAATCATATCACAAAATAGAGGATGACTATATAATTACATAATAGAAAAGTTGTATTACTACCAAACCAAAAACCATTGAGCCAATTCTGACTCATAGTCATCTCCACTGGGCTTTCCAAAGCTGTAAATGTTTATAGAAGTAGATTGCCTGATCTTCCTCCCATGAAGCAGCTGGGGTATGAACACCTGAACTTCTGGTTTAGCAACCAAATGTCTTATCCACTATGTCACCACATAACCTCCAAATTACATCTTACTTAACACCAAATCACCTTAACCATCACAGCCAGTGTTACTTTCACCTTGAATCTCAGTGTTTGGTGTTAGTTAATGCTAGATGTATGTCACTAATGCACACAACAGTCAGATTTTTTACTATTACTGTAAAATAAATATGTCAGATAATAAGATACTGGTAAGTGAAGGGTGGGTTTATTCAAAAGCCTTTGACAACACACAATTCAATTATATCAGTTCTTCTGTGGACTTCAAAACTATGCATTAAGGTGTTGTTGTTGTTGTTGTTGTTATTTGCCATCGAGTCGGCCCCGACTCATAGCGACCCCTCCTTGGGTTTCCGAGGCAGTATCACTACGGAAGTAGGAATGCCCAACCTTCCTTCCGAGGAGTGGCTGGTGGGTTTGAACCGCCAGCCTTCTGGTTAGCAGTCCAGTGCCTTAGGCACTATGCTAAGGTACTAGTGACTATAAGTCATTGAGGTCCCAAAGACTCTGGACCTTGGGGCTTTCTATTTAGAGATTGGTGAGAAATCCACACAGGGGAAAGGGTGTGGAATTTCCCTGGGGACAAGAGAAGCGTCATGGGGGACTGCTCCCAGAACTTGCCTGATTTTTTCTTTCTTTTTTTTTTTTTTTTTGCTTACATACTTTCTGGTTATAATTAATGGTTAACAGTAAGGAAAAATAATAGTGTCTGCAAAATGTTTAAGCCATTCAGAGAGTTAATAAATCCACAGGAGTAGTGAGCCAGCAGAGACTGGTAGTCCGGAGTTGCTTTGGATAGATCCAGCTCTAGGTGGTAGATGGTTAAGGAAAAGCTACCAGGCTAATCGGTGGAAAAATCTTCTGGAATTCAAACTTCTGGTTTTCATGGAAGTTTGAGTAACACCATTGCAAGCTTATATCAGGTAAACTTCAATCAATTTCTATTTTGGCTTAATATGATTTTTGTTTTAACATTGCCATGTAGTTAGTGTTAAAGGTGGATTTGCCCATCTTGCCCCTTTTAACATGAAGTTTGCAATGTCATCCTCACAAAGAGTAAAGGAACCTGTCATGGGTTGGGTTCACTAGAGAAGCAAAACCGGTGATGCTTATATATGTGGAAAGAGAGAGAGAGAGAGAGGAGAGTGATAATATTTCGAGGAAATGACTCACGCAGCTGCAGAGGCTGAGGAAACCAAGATCAGCAGGCAATATAGCAGGCTGCTAGCATCAGAGGCTGATGATTCTGAGATTGGCAGGTAAAATGGCAGATAATTGGGCCACAGGCTGTGAAGGCAACAATCCCAAGATGGAAGGCAGCACAGCAGGCCACTTGTTTATGTCCAGCAGCAACCCGGGATGCCAGAGGCAGGAACCACAGCAGACAGCCAGAGACCTTTCTCAGGACCTCCATATACGTATTGGAAGCAGTCCACACCCCTGATGAAACTCCCTTTCAACTTGTTGGCTACTCATAGCGCATCTCATCATGGAGGTGATTACATTATATCAGATCATCATGAAAGATGACTACATCACAACCGTGAAACCACTAAGAATCATGGCCCAGCCAATTTGACACCCAACCTTAACTATCACAGAAGCCAATATTTTCTGCATTAATGTTTCTGGGTTTTGAAATTTAGAAATATAAAGATTTATGTAAGTAAACAGGAAAAAGTTATATTTTTGAAGTAAATGATGATAAATGTAAGAACTAACTGAAGAGACCTTCTCTACCTAAACCACTCAAACTCTTCTTTGAGTATGATTCATTTTGTCTTTTTCTTGGATTTAATTTCACATATTTCATGTGCATTGAATGAACAAAAGCCTATTTTAAGTTTGCATTTATTTATTATTTGATAGACCATTATTTTACAGTGCAATTTTGTCTTGAAGTGAAATGAATTGAGGTTTGCTAAATCAATCCTATTTTTATGCTAATAATGGCTAAAAGTCAATACTGCTTTAATTTATTTTCATATTTCCTTACAAAAATTTTCCCTGTTCTAATACAAAATAATAGCCTGATTATAAAACAGAAGTCCAACAGTAACTCCTTGTATAAATTTTATTTATTTATTAAACAAGAAACTTGCTAGTAGAAAAGATGAATATGTTGCTTAGAAGTACTTGGCATTTTTCACGTTAGTTATTAATAAAATACACTAAGATTAAAATCATAATCTTAAATATACTGACAAATTTCAATGAGATACAGAAAGGACATTCAATTGCAACTTAATTATATAAACTAGCCTGATGCTCTGTTGCAAATGTATTTTCCTTATATATGATATATTATGTATTATTTGGAAATTTTCGTCACTAGTTTTTCACATGGAGCTTTGGTGTAGTGCCTAAGGCATTTGACTACTAACCAGAAGGCTAGCAGTTCAAACCCACCAGCCACTCCTCAGAAGGAAGGTTGAACAATCTACTTCTGTAGTGACACCTCCTTGGAAACCCAAAGAAGTTTCACTATGAGTCAGTTCCAACTCCGCGGCATTAAGTTTGGTTTGGTTTTTAGTTTTTCACAGGAATGAAGCATTTTACACTATATTAAATAGATGAATAGTTCATATGTATGTGTAGCTCTGAAATATGAATTCACAAATTTTGAAACACAGACATATAGAGTAGAACAGCTCCATACGGTGTTTAAGGCTGTGACGTTTTAGAAGCAATCACCAGGCCTTTATTCTAAGATGTCTTTGGGTGGGTTTGAATTACCAAGCGTTTGATGAGCACACAAGTACTAACCTAGACCATGGATTACTTACCTGCCACCCACTGAACCTTAGGAGATTCCCAGATCCTTGTGTGCTTCATGACCTCCTCCGAAAAATCTATATGCAAGTATCTGAAATATTAACTTCAATGTGACAAAGGAATCAATAAGAGCTAATGATCACTCATTTAGAATGAATGATGTGTTCAAATTAAGTCTCAAAATAAAATGAAAAGAATTATATCTTCTCTGTGGGGCAATCTACTTCCGTAGTGATACTGCCGCGGAAACCCAAGGAGGGGTCGCTATGAGTCGGGTCTGACTTGAAGGCACATAACAAAAACAACAACTGTAAGTCAAAGCAAAGGAATGTATAATTATAATAGCAACATATGATACTCGTCTATAACCATAATGCCATTCTCACAAATGGCATAATCTAACAAAATTAACAATAACCCCTCAGTATCATCTAATATCCAGTCAGGCAATGGTCCTCAAAAGATGGTAAAACATTTAGATGAAAAATTAATAGGCATAACCATTTTAGGAAATTACTTGGTATTTCTAAATTGTGTACCTATGGCCCAGCAATTCTCATCCTAGTTATTCATCAGCAAACATGTATACAAATTATATATGTGTGTGTGTGTGTGTGTGTGTCTGTATATGCACAAGAATGTTCAGAGAAGCACTATGTGTAACAGTCTCAAGCTGGAAATGACCTTAATGTCTACAGAATATAGAATGAATATTGTGAAGCACATACACTTAATATAGCATATGACAAAGCTAAAATGAATTTTTGATACACACAAAAACATGGATGAATCTTATTAATAAAAGAATAAAGAAACCAGACAAAAACATTATATTATGTATTTTTCATTTACATATGTTGTTGCTATGTGCAGTCGAGTTGGACCCAACTCATAGCAACCCCTCCTTGGGTTTCTGAGGCGATATCACTACAGAAGTAGATTTCCAGATCTTCCTTCCAAGCAGTGCCTGGTGGGGTTGAACTGCCAGGCTTCTGGTTAGCAGTCAAGTCCCTTAGACACTACACTACCAGAGCTACATTTACATATAGTTCAAACAGACTAGACAGGCAAACTAATTCATGGTGTCAGAAGTGATGACCTTTAGCAGAGTTTTTGTGTCTAGAAGGAGCATTGCAAACATTTGAGCCACTAAT
>NW_006922117.1:1617884-1618849 GCF_000298275.1 Orycteropus afer afer | reverse complement strand
AACAACAACAACAACAACAACAACATACGGTGGCATGGTGGTCAAAGCATTTGTAATCAAAAGGTCAGCAGTGGGAATCCATCAGCCACTCCAAGAGCAAAACATGAGATAGTCTACTTCTGTGAAGATTAACAGCTTTGGAAACTCTATAGGGCAGTTCAACTCTATCCCATAAGGTCGCTATGAATCAAGAGTTAATTTGATGATACTGGGCCTTTTTTTATACAATACTTTAAAAGTGGTCCAGATATTAACCCATGAACTGTCCAATTTTAGAATCAGTGAAAATGAGAAAATCAGGCACAATGAACCCTATGATGTGGTACAACATGAAGGTCTAGGTGCACTTATGAATATGTCCCTAAGTGGCACAAATTGTTTGCACTTTGCTGCTAACTGAAACGTTGGTGTTTAGATGGTAGTTTGACCTCCTAGTGGTGCCATGGGAGAAAGACCTGGTGAGGCACTTGCATAAGGTTATCACCATTAAAGGCCCTAAGGAGTACATCTCGACTCTGACATGCAGAGGGTTACCATGAGTTGCAACTGATTGGATGATAACATTTTATTTTATTTTTTGAATTATTTACGAAGAAGTACATTTCAAAAAAGTGGAGGGAAGGATGATACTTGGACATAATCAAACTCTAAATCTAAATTTCAGTCAAGACAATACTAAACCAAAAACAGAAAAATAAACCCATTGCTACAGAATCAATTCCAACTCAAAGATCTCATAGGTGAAAACAGACTGCCTTATAAAAATATAATGATCAGTTTGGTTCATAATCTGGCTTTATCTGTTCACTTGTTCAGTTTCAGTCTCACTTGCTAGTTACAACTGCACTATACTTCGTGACCTCAAATCCACTTATTCTAGTTTTCCATCATTCTGCATAATGATTAGAACAATGTTTTCTAGGCTCTTCATTAATTATAGGTGTAGTGCCTAAGGTATTTGACTG
>NW_006922117.1:1609523-1617594 GCF_000298275.1 Orycteropus afer afer | reverse complement strand
ATACTAGAAAAGAATTAAATGACACTATGATTAAGCAAAGGAGGGAACATTTTGTAGGACAACTGATCCAGTTTATCTACAAGTCAATGTAAAAAAAAAAAAGGTATGGTAAAATTGTTACATTTAAAAAGACTTAAAAGATTCCTAAGACATGAATGCTAAATGAAACAGACTCCCAGACTTCTCTCTTATACTTATACTTCTTATTTCTTTATTTGTTTGACTTCTTGATTAAGAAGAAGCCTCAGATTAAGAGAGCCTCAGATTAAGAGAGCCTCAGATGTCATGGTGAAAAGAAGCCGTGAAATAGGCATTCTCGTGCTCCCATCCCTAAAATAGGATTCATTTAGTTTCTCCTTTAAGTATAATATTTATTGCACTGTTATGATATATGTCATTAATTCAGTAAAGAAAGTTCTCTAGTGCTGCTAGTTTTTAGAGTGATACCAGCAGAAATTGTAGATTAAATTCATCATATTCCTTTTCTGGATCTATTCCTATGATAATAAATTTCTTCAGTCAGTAAATAAAGTACAATTCACTGATTCTGTTTTGTTAACTTAACCCATCTTTATATTCTTGGGATTTCACTTTCGTGACTTTGCTATATTTATATTTAATATGACATTGGGTGGGGTATACTAATTTTTTTTTTTTTTTTTGGTGTTCACAACTATGATCATGGGTTAATCGGGCTTGTGAATTTATTTTCTTTTAGTGTCCTTATTTAGTTCTAGAATTGAAAAACAATGTGGAAACATTCCCTCTGTATTTTCTGGAACAGTTGTGTAGGGTAGAATGGACTCTTCCTTGAAGGCCTAATAGAGCACATTTGTAATTCCATCTGACCCTAGACTTTTTCTTTTATGGAGGAGATATTACTAAGCATTCTGATTTCTTTAATGGTTTTTGCTCTATTTAATATTCCTATATTTTTATACCAGTGTTAACATTATGTGTTTTCAAATCCTTTAGTGTTTAGAGATTTAGACATTCTATCAGTCTCTTGCAATATTGAGAGATTCTATGGGCAAAATATTGAATGATGCAGGAAACACCAAGAAAAGATGGCAGGAATACACAGAGTCACTGTACCAAAAAGAACCGATCGATCTTCATCCATTTCAGGAAGTGGCATATGATCTAGAACCAATGGTAATGAAGGAAGAAGTCAAAGCTGCAATGAAAGAACTGGTGAAGAACAAGGCTCCGGGAATTGATGGCATACTGATTGAGATATTTCAACAAACAGATGCCCCATTGGAGGCACTCACTCAGTTATGCCAAGAGATTTGGAAGACAGCTACCTGGCCAATTGACTGGAAGAGATCCATCTTTGTGCCCATTCCAAAGAAAGGTGATCCCACAGAATGTGGAAATTATAGAACAATATCATTAATATCGCACGCAAGTAAGATTTTACTGAAGATAATTCAGAAACGTTTGCAGCAGTCTATTGACAGACAACTTCCAGAGGTTCAAGTCAGATTCAGAAGAGGACGTGGAACAGGGATATCATACCTGTTGTCAGATGGATCTTGGCTCAAGGCAAAGAATACCAGAAAGATGTTTACTTGTGTTTTATTGACTATGCAAAGGCATTTGATTGTGTGGATCATGACAAATTATGGATAACATTGAGAAGAATGGGAATTCCCGAGCACTTGATTGTACTCATGAGGAATCTGTACCTTGACCTGGAGGCTGTCGTTCAAACAGAACAAGGGGACACTACATGGTTTAAAATCAAGAAGGGAGTTCTTCAGGGTTGTATCCTTTCTCCACACTTATTCAATCTATATGCTGAGCAAATAATCCGAGAAGCTGGACTATCTGAAGAAAAACGTGGTATCAGGATTGGAGGAAGAATCATTAACAACCTGAGATATGCAGACGATACAACTTTGCTTGCTGAAAGTGAGGATGACTTAAGGCACCTACTGATGAAGGTTGAAGAATACAGTCTGCAGTATGGATTACTTCTCAATCTAAAGAAAGCAAAAATCCTCACACCTGGACCAATGAGCAGCATCACAATAAATGGAGAGATGATTGAGGTTGTCAAAGAATTCACGTTGCTTGGTTCTACAATCGATGACAATGGAAGCAACAGTCAGGACATTAGATGACATGTAGCATTGGGAAAGTCAACTGCGAAGGAACTATATCAAGTGCTGAGGAGCAAGGATATCTCCTTGAGGACTAAGGTGCACCTGACACAAGCCATGATATTTCCAATCGCCTCGTATGCATATGACAGCTGGACAATGAGTAAGGAAGACCGAAGAAGAGTTGATGCTTTTGAGTTGTGGTGCTGGCGAAGAATGCTGAAAGTACCATGGACTGCTAAAAGAACTAACAGATCTGTCCTGGAGGAAGTGCAGCCAGAATGCTCCTTGGAAGCAAGAATGGCCAGACTTCGTCTCACCTATTTTGGTCATGTTGTAAGAAGGGACCATTCCCTGGAGAAGGATGTCATGCTTGGTAGGGTGGTGGGTCAACGAAAGAGGGGGAGGCCTTCAACGAGATGAATTGACACGGTGGCTGCAATGATGGGCTCAAGTATAGCAGGGATTGTGGGGCTGGTGCGGGATCGGGCAATGTTTCGTTCTGCTGTGCATGGGGTTGCTATGAGTCAGAAACGACTCGACAGCACTGAACAACAACAACAACAACATCATTCTCTTATGCATAAAGATTTAAACCAAACTATCTGAAATTTTTACTTGTGCCTTTTTTCTACTCCTTTGAACAATCTTGCAAAGGAGTTATCAAATGTGAAGTAAAATGTGAAAACCCAGAACGTGTGTAAGGAAGCAACTTGTCAGAGAAGGAAAACTCCAATATTTTCCATTTAAAGAAGAGTGAGAAAAGTGGTAAGACTGTACCCTTCCAAAGTGGAAAACTTGTGACACTGGAAAACCAAGGCAGACCATCAAGTTCAATGTCTCATCAGTTTCATTGTATCATTAATCTTTCAAATAGCAATTTTTGGATTTCTTTTTTTCTTCAGTATTGTTTTCTTTCTTTCATTGTTTTATGCTTTTCCTAATGATCTTCATTTCTGTTACTGTTTCTAACCTACTGAAGTGAATGTTTTACTTATTCATATTATTTCTTACGTGTTTAAAGCTCAAAATATCTTTCTAAATACCACGTCAGCTCTGCCCCACAAGTTATGACAATCTGTCTGTTCAATCCCAGTGACTTCTGAGCATGTGATTAGTTTCTAATATCTTCTATAATTTACTCTTTAACCTCAGGATATTTTAATGTTTTTGATCAGTTCTTTCCCAAAGATTTGAAATATTTTTGCTATTCTTTTGTTTTTTGCCACTCCTCAGAAGGAAGGATGGACAATCTACCTCGGTAGTGATACAGCCTTGGAAACCCAAGGAGGGGTTGCTATTAGTCAGATCTGACTCGATGTCAGTGAGTTTGGTTTTGTTTTGTTTTTTTTTCAGTTACAAATGCCTAATTTATATAATGTCATACAACATTGCTTGAAATTAATTCTTTAGAATTGTTAAAGCTTCCTTTGAGACCAAAATGACTTCAAATTTAATGAACATTTGCACAAACATAATGCTAATTTTATATTTTATTTTTTGTAGGCAAAGTTATTTATAACATATGTGGACTATTTTGTGTTTATTCAATGTATTAACTATGTATTTTTTATGTTACCTGTATTTTATATTCTTGATCTATCTACTCTTGAAAGAAGGGTATCACCTTCTCCAAATATAACTGTTGATCTCTTTGTGTCTCCATTTTTCTGATTTGTTTCTTTATATGGGTTCAGATATTTACTCCTGAACTGATTAATTTAGCATCGTTATACTGGGTACATATATTCTCATTATTTTCCTATTTCCTTAGCAAATTTTACCTTTTCCCAGTATGTATTATTCCTCCTTAACCAGATGATTGAGGATTTTTGTCTTAAAATTGATTAACTTAAACATTGAAATTTATACATCCAAATTCTTTAGATGTATAATTCTCTGCTACATCTATTTTCATCACTTTATTTTCAGTATTCTCTGTTTCTCCCTTTTTTTCTTTAATATGGCACTTTTGAAAATACACCATTTTAGCCAGCAAAGGTGATAACTTCCTAGAGGTGAAAACTAAATCTAGACATTCTTTTTTCTTTCCCTTTCAATAATTTTGTAGTGTGTTTTAAGGTAAAAGGCCACCAGTTTCATCATCTGTACCTCTAGCTTGACATTGTTTTTTTTCCAGGTTATAGCTATCTTCCTCAGCAAGAACCAGCTACTATTGGAATATGAGAGTCTATAGGTCCCTAAGGGCACTTTCTTCCATTCCAGCCATGTTCTGGTACTGCCAGAAATTATTCTGCTTCCTTGTCCTACACTGAGTAGAAGCTGCTGTTTTACTGTCTTACAGTGGCATTGAGGGATGCAAAGAACTGCCGAGCCCATGATGTCAGGGAAAAATATGCCCAACCACAAAGGTTTTCTCTGACCTATTTCTCATATGTGATGCCTTTTGTTATTCTGTACTGAAATGCGTTTCAATGCAATTAGGGATACTTACTGCTTTGGTTTTTCCTGGCACAGGGCATTAACCCAATTTCAATGCTCTCCATCATATGTGGGTTATTTGACAGGAAAAGTTACAGAAGATTGAATAGAACTAGAATGTTGGTGTACCCAAACATTCCTATTAAAGAAATGTTCCTCTTATTTTTCCAGTAAAGACATTGCTCTTTCATTAGTGTTCCAAGACGAAGAAGCATGGAGGCGGGAACACTTGAAAGTTCTGGCTCAGTTTTATCAGTGGCAGGCTCCTGCACGCACTTAAACATCATATCCCTATGAGAAATTATCTGGCAAATGTTCTGAAAAGATACTCTGAGTTACACACAATTTCACCATTAGCTTGTGTTGCTTCACGGTTCTGTGTCCTCAGAGGAGTAAGCAGAACCAAACTTGACTCCTCCTTATAGGCATCACGAATGCAGTTGGGTTAAATAAAGGAATTAGTAGCCCATATATTAGCTATTCTTTACTAGCTCACTGTTTTAATGGTAACTAGAAATCTCTATGTGTTCTCTTACTCTCAGATTTTTTTTTTCCCTTTATATTTTAGTATATTTAGAGTCAAGTATAAACTCTCCTGTACTTACAAGATATTTTTTACTTGGCTGTTGAAATGTTCTCAAGTCTCACTATTCTTTCCCATCTCTTTGCTCTGAAACTCCATGTTTCCCCACAAGAAAGGAATCTCAGTCCTCCTTGTATGTCTTGCCAAGTATGTACTAGGGCTTGAGGTTTTCATCAGAGGTTAATGTCCAGGTGTGACCTTAAAAGTAAGAAAGTGATAGAAGGTTGGCTTTCATCTTATGGATATGTTATTGATTGATATAAATATTTAAAGTAACTGATAGGATTTTGAAATACTTTTCTGTTCAAGATATATTTTCTGAAAAGATGACTGTCAAGATACAACTCTGACTTTTGTGGTATTTGATTTAAGAATCAATCAGAAAAAGAGGTAATCGATGAGTCAATAAGCGGATAATGAAGTAATGACTATCCTACCCAACCTTGGCCGAGACTGAACAGAAGGCTTGCTTGTAGGTTGCAATCAGTATTCTGATTATTTGACTTTTGGACAAAAAAAATATATAAATATTTAAAAAATCATTATCCAATATAGTAATATACATTGAATAAATGGAGAAAAATCCAGTGTGATGTTTCTGGAAGATTTAGCTTTCAATATGTCTGAGATATTTCCACTAGTGACTTCTGTAGATAAAGAGACAGAGAGATACATAGATACATAGATAGTTGCCAGCAACCACAAATCATGGAGAACATCACAAAACATTGCCCAGTCCTGTGTCAGCCTCAGGATTGCAGGCATGTTTGAGTTCATTGTTGGGACTGCTGTGCCAATCTATCTCACTAATGGTCCCTTACCCTCGCTGGCCCTTTATTTCACCAAATATGATGCCCTTTAGTGATTTACCCCTCCTTATCACCTGTCCAAAGCAAGCAAGTCAGACAATGTCCTGTTATCATCCATAAGATTTTCATTGACTAATTTTGGAAGTAGATCACCAGAGTTTTCTTCCTAGTCTGTCTTAGTTTGGAAACTCCACCAGAATCTATCCTCCATGGATGACTATGCAGGTACTTGAAATAATAGCTGAAATAATTTTCACCATTACAACAACACACAATCTACCACAGTATGACAAACTGACAGAAGAGTGTCGATAGATTATGTAAAGGGATGCAAAACATGGGAATGCTTTATCAGTGAATCTTTGCTTTGCTTTGAACTGTTGTACAAGTGAGAATTTGAATGAAATTATAGTTAAATTATACTACAGTTTAAAAAACTCAAAGGAGATATTTTGAAGTTCCTATGGATGTCTGATTTTGATACCAAAAGAGGAAGAAGTCAAGGTTTGTGAAGTAAATTCTAGAGTTCACTGTTACCTAACCATTTACTACCTGGCATTTGACTGCTAACCAGAAAGCTGGCAGTTTAAACCCACCAGCCACCCCTCAGAAGGAAGATTGGGCAATCTACCTCCATAGAGATACCACCTCAGAAACCCAAGGAGGGGTTGCAAGGAGTCGAATCAATTGGTTTGGTTTATTAAAATTAAAAGCCTGACAGCATAATGGTTAAGCATTCAACTACTAACCAAAAGATCAGTGATTCAAACCCACCAGCTGATCTGCAGTAGAAAGATGTGGCAGTCTTCTTCCATAAAGATTACGACCTTGGAAACTCTATGAGCCAGTTCTCCTCTGTCCTAGATGGTCATTATGAATCAGAATCCATGAGATGGCAAGGGTTTTCTCAAAAGCAATTCTCTTAAATAACAGTAATAACCAAACCACTTGCACACACTTAAACACACCTTTCTAAAAATAAAAATTCTTGCTGGAAAGGGATATGTATTTCTTTATGGAATCAGTAATTTATGTCATTGCTTGCACATAAAACTTTATGAAATATAACTTTTCAGGTAAAATTTTTAAAAAGCATCTCTTTCCATGTTAAACATGACCATTTTTTTCCTGGTTTATTGTGGTGAATGGATAATTGGAAGTGGATGACAGAAGTATGTGCTTTCTTCAATCACAGAGATCAAAGGAAAATGGAAACAGTGGGAGCAGAGACCACCAGAGTTGCTTCTTTAGTCCCTTTGAACATAAGTTTTGTTACTGCTGCCACACTCTTACAGGCCGGAACAAGATCATCAAAGCTCTTCTCAGATCCTGACCTGCAGAGTAATTTCCTGAAATATTTGCAGGCAAAGGTACTTAGTTATAAATTGTGTGTTCATTGTTTCTGAATACTTTCTGTGCAAGATTTTAACTTCTAAAGCATTACAAAAAGGCATACACTGCAGAAAAGAATCTTTACATATCTCTGATTACAAATTCATACACACACAAAAATCAACATTGCCAGTGGTTGATGACCTCCTGCCCTCCATCTATTGATTGTGCTTCCTAATTTATTTTCTCTCTTCAGGATCCTCCAGCTAAATTCACCTTTCCTCACCCCAAAATTATTTTTGCTCAATAAGTGGCCTTGCTATTATTTCTTGTAGGCATGAAGATTTTTCTCCATCTCTATGGATTGAAATATATAATTATTTGTGTGTGGCAGGAGGAGAGTAGAACTCTCAAGTATTCTTATTCCTATAAATTCTCAATGCTTTGCAGTCTGAATTATTTTTTCCACTACCAGAAAATACAATGGTGACCTCTTTTAGCACACTGGAAAAAAAAAAAAAAAAAATTTCATTTCATATAACATTTACATATTTTGGCCAAATGCTATCAGACAGCAGTTAAATGCATTATATTAGTTGATTGGATTTCGTAGAAAGGGGAAATTAAGTTCTCTTTTCCTTTTCATATGTTGTTGCTGTTGTTATTAGGTGCCGTCAAGTCATTTCCGATTCTAGCGACCCCATGCACAGCAGAACGAAACACTGCCCGATCCCGAGCCAGCTCCATGATCCCTGCTATATTTGAGCCCATCATCGCAGCCACCATGTCAATCCATC
>NW_006922117.1:1602115-1605613 GCF_000298275.1 Orycteropus afer afer | reverse complement strand
CATACTTATCTTTGTGCTTCTCCCACTCCAAAGAATAGTTCGTTCAGTCATGTGCCTTATTTGTCTTACTCATCTTGCATCCTCAAATCTTATAGTGCCTAGCATGTAATACAATCTCACTGCTGTCAAGTTGGATCCAACTCATAGCCACCCCTCCTTGGGTTTCTGAGGCGGTATCACTACAGAAGTAGATTGCCCAACCTTCCTTCTGAGGAGTGGCTGGTGGGTTTGAACCACCAACCTTCTTGTTAGCAGTCAAATGCCTCAGGCACTATTCCACCAAAGTGCCTATATGTGTGTGTATGTGTGTATCATCCTAATCTAAAGTTTTTGTAGGTGGGATTAAGTTAAGGTGCTTGGGATAGGGTCCTGGATTGTCCACGTAGCCTTCAATGTAATCATAAATGTCCTTACATGAGATGCAAAGAAAGATCAGCCATGCAGATGAGAAGATGATATGGAAACAAAGGCAGAGATTATAATGATGTGCCACAAGCCAAAGAATGTTGGCAGCCACCAGAACTTGGACGAGTAAGGAGCACCTTGTATCCTGCAGCATCCTGTAGGACTGTGTCCCTGCCCATACCTTGATTTTGACCTAGTGAAACTGATTTCAGACTTCTAACCTACAGAATGTGACATAATAGATTTTTCTTCCATTAAGACATCAAATTTGTGGTAATTTCTTATAGCAGCCATAGAGAACTAATACATACAGTGTTTCAAATGTGAGTATACAGAAACAATATTTTAATACTTGTTTTATTTTTATTGTTAGATGCCAACTAGTCAATACTGACTAATGTGGCCCTGTGTACAATAGAATGAAACACTGTGTGGTCTTGAACTAGCTTCACAGCCATTGCTATGTTTGAGCCCATTGCTGTAGCCATTGTGTCAATCAATCTCATTGAGGGTCTTCTTCTTTTTCATTGGTCCTCTGCTTTACGAAGCATGATGTCCTTTTCCAGGAACTGGCCCATCCTGACAACATGTTCAAAGTTATGTGAGACAAAGTCTCACCATCCTCACTTCTCAGAAGCATTCCAGCTGTACTTCATCCATGCAGATTAGTTTGTTCTTTTGGTAGCCCATGACATATTCAATATTCTCCACCAGCATCATAATTCAAATGCATCAGTTTTTCTTAGGTTTTCTTTATTCATTGTCCACCGATTGCATGCATATGGGGTGATTGAAAATACCCTTGCTTGGATCAGGCATACATTAGTCCTCAAGGTGACATCTTTGCTCTTTAACAGTATAAAGAGGTGTTTTGCAGCAGATTTGCCCACTGAAGTAAACCATTTGATTTCTTGGCTGCTGCTTCCATGGGCATTCATTGTAGGTCCAAGTACCTTCATGTGCCACATAAGGTACATTCAGACAATATTGTCCTAATCCCTATGAAGGCTATTATATGAAAATTATGAGGTATATACAATGGTTCATATAAGAAATGTGTGCTACTTTACAATATTTATCAAAATATCATTACTATCATTATGGCAAAATTATTTTAAAGATGTTTGAGTGTGTTTGGAAGTGTCCTTTCAATGTTTCTTATGCAAAGAAATATAGGCTTATACTAAATACTGGGACAATCACTTTACTGACTTTAGATACAAATCGTGCCTAATTGTTGCAAGTTATAAATTCCACTTAAAGATACATTTAGGAAAGTAATTCATTCATAATCTGGAGACTGTCTGAGTATAGAATAGTGTTCACACAACCAACATCCAAACCATGTAACATTATGTTTAACAGAAAGTATCATGAACATTAAGTGACACATGACTGTAAAATGAAATTTTTGACAATGTCAATATTTTGTATCATGATGTTACTTATTGGTCTGGAAATGAGGATTTTTATTTTCTTTATGTTAAAGTGTAGCTCATAGTGAAGGCTGTAGTCTTTGATCTTTATCAGTAAGTGCTTCAAGTCTTCTTCACTTTCAGCAAGGTTGTGTCATCTGAGTATTGCAGGTTGTTAAAGAGTCTTATTCCAATCCTTATGTCTCATTCTGCATAATATAGTCCAGCTTCTTGGATTATTTGCTGAACATACAGAGTGAATAATTATGGTGAAAAGATACAACCTTGATACAAACTTTTTCAAATTTTAAACAATACAGTATCCCTTTATTCTGTTTAAATCATTGCCTCTTGGTTTATGTACAGGTTTTCCATGAGAAAAATTAAGTGTTCTGTAATAAACATTCTTCAAAATGTTATCCTTAATTTCATAATCTAGCCAGTTGATTATTTTGCATAATAAATAAAACATAGGTAAATATCTTTCTGATGTCTCTACTTTCAGCCAAGATCCATCTGACATCAGAAATGAAATCCTTCATTCTATGTTCTCTTCTGAAACCAATTTTAATTGCTGGCAGTTTCCTGTTGATGTACAGTTGTAACTATTTTTAAATTATCTTCAGCAAATTTTGCTTGTGCATGATATTAATGATATTGTTCAATGATTTTTGTATTCTGTTGGATGAACTTTCTTTGGTATGGGCACAAACATGGATCTCTTCCCATTGGAAGAGGAGCTCTGGTGGTATAGTGCCCAAGGCATTTGACTGCTAACCCAAAGGCTGTAATTCAAACCCACCAGCCACTCCTCAGAAGGAAGATGGGGCAATCTACAAGAGCCAGGTAGATGACTTCCAAAGTTTTTGGCATAGATGAGTAAGTATTTCTGAAGTTGCACACATGTGTTGAAAATATCTCAGTTGGTATTCCATCAATTCCTGGAGGTTTATTTTTCACCCATGTCTTCAGTGTGGCTTAAACTTCATCCTTTTATATCATTGGTTCTTGATCATATGCTACCTCCTGGAATGGTGGAACATTCACCTTTTTTTCTAAGGTAAAATGACTCTGTGTATTCCTTCCATCTTTATTATTATTATTATTAATTGTGTTTTAGGTGCAAATATGCAGAGCAGAGTTTGTTTTACATTCAAAATTTCATGCATATTTGGTTTCACTCCCCAATTACCATCCCTAACCCCAACTTACTCTCCTCCCCTCCCTTCACAGTGCCCCACTCCCCCTGTGCCCCTCATTGTCATGGACTCCTGTGTGTCCTACATTTTCTCCATGTAAATGTCGCCCCTCTGGTGCCCCGTGGTTGATTGCTCCAAGGGATGCATCTACATAGTGTGTAGGGTGTGTCACCCTGGGTTGAGTGGTCTGCATGGATGTCTTGTTTACTATTGGGCTGAGAGCCAGCCCCTGGGAGTGAGTTTTATTCCATGCCCAAAGTGTATCCCAGGGCCATAGTATTGGGTGTCCTACCAGATTCCATCCGACCTGTAATTCTGGTCATTATTGTGTTTTTGGATTTTGTTCCATGTTTTTCCTCCCACTCTATCCAAGATCTCCAGTTTTGGTCCTTTCCAGAGTGGTTGGCATTGGTCGCCAGGCACCATCTATTTCTTCTGGTCTCAACAGCCATCATGTCCTAAGGCTGATTGTTTCTAAA
>NW_006922117.1:1598292-1601765 GCF_000298275.1 Orycteropus afer afer | reverse complement strand
CCTGTTCACTGACTCCTCTCTGATCTTCTCAGATGTTTATGTGTTTTTCTGTAGCCTGGTGTTTGGTGTTAATGGTAATGCAGTCTTTTGGATATACTGATTCTATCTTTTCTTTTTTTTTTTTTTTTTTTTGATGCTTCCTACTTGTTCAAACATTTCCCATCAAATCTTTCAATATTTCTACTTGAAATTTGAATTTTTTCTTCAGTTCTTTCAGCTTCAAAATTGACAAAGATGTTCTTGCTTTTTGGTTACCTACCTCCAGCGATTTTCGCACATTCATTATAATAATTTTCTTTGTCTTTATGAGCTGCCCTTTGAAATCTACTCAACTCTTTCACATCATCATTTCTTCCATTTATTTTAGATACTCTATATTCAAAAACAATTTTCTGAGTCTCTTCTGGCATCATTTGGTCTTTTCTTCCTTCTCTGGCCTTTTAATGACATTTTGCTTTCCTCACATGTGATGTCCTTGTTATCATACCACAACTCTTCTGACCTTTGATCATTAGTGTCCAATGGGTCAAATCTATTCTTGAAAAGGTTTCTCACACTAACTATCTCATTCTTCCTAAAGCTCAACCTAGGCAATTTTTTCCCAAGTTTTCTTTCCTTGATCATTCTGCTTTTAGGTCCAGCATTGAGGTCTCTGGTCAATTGTCCCTTCCTCAAACATTTCTTTCTTAATCACCCTATATGTGTAGTCTGTAGGAGCTCTAGTGCTGTAGTGTCTAAGGCATTTGACTGCTAACCAGAAGGATAGTGGTTCAAACTCACCAACCACTCCTTGGAAGGAAGGTTGGGCAATCTACTTTCATAGTGATACCACCTTGGAAACCCAGGGCGGGGTCGCTATGAGTCAGATCAAATTCTGTGGCATTGAGTTTGTTAGCTTGTTCTATTTATGAAGAACTAAAATAGTTCTGTTTGTTAAAACATCTAATTACAGTCCTTTTATTGCCATGCTTGGTCCTAGATTTCAAGGAGCTTGACTTTCTTACTGCTTTATCACCTGTATCTGAAACTATTGAATGAACCAAGTTTTTATTGTGATGTTACTGTGAAGGAACTCCTGGGTGGTACAAATGATTATTGAGCTCAGTTGCATTTCCTCAGAGGTGCCACTGAGGAAAGGCCTGGCAATTTACCTCTGAAAAGATGAGCTATTGTATACCTTTGTAGAAAGTGAGCCACATGGGGTTTCAAAGAGTCAAAATCAACTCCACCACTACCAGTTATTACTATGGAAAATTTAACATTCAGAAATCATCATAACTAACTTTTAATATATAGCTTTCCTTCAGGCAGGACTTCATTAGCACAGAATTGAAGAGAGGTGGTTCTTTATTTTTAAATATTAACTTGAAGACAAACATTTTTTTTTTTTTTTTCTCTTCAAGCAGAGTTGTCTGGTTAGGTCAAGATCCTTTATAATCTGTGTCAACACTAGAAGGAAAGATAATCTTATATTGAAGTCTGGGGTATTCAGTTATTCCTTTAAGGGATAGGAGACTAAAACCAAAAGTGAACATTTGGGTAACATGTTTTCTTCCTTATTAAAAAATAATAATAATGGCCTCAATTTTAAACTCTTTCAGGATTCAGTGAACCAAATGCTATCAATCAGTTAATAATCACATGAAAATAATTAAATTATGTCCTTCTTTCACTCTACACACAATATGAATTCTAAGTTGATTTATGACTTAATTGTAAAAAACTGAACTATATGTTTTATATGTATATATAAGCTGGCTGTTCAAACCCACTATGTGTGTGTGTGTGTGTGTGTGTGTATGTATACACACCACTGCCACTGCCATCAAGTCAATTCTGACTTATAGTGACTGCTTCTTGGGTTTCCGAGGCAGTATCTCTACAGAAGTAGATTGATGAGTGGCTGGTGGGTTTGAACCACCAGCCCTCTGGTTAGCAGTCAAATACCTTAGGCACTACACCACCAGAGCTCCTGTAAAATATATAGAGAAGTAGATTTTACAAAGCACACAAACAGGCAAGTGTATGCATAAAACTTCATAAATAAAAGGTAAACTTATCTATATTAAATAAAATAATTGTTTTAAAAAAACTTATGTATGAGAAAAAAAAAAAAAAAACACTGCTGTCGAGTCAGATCCAACTCATAGCGACCCCTCCTTGGGTTACCGAAGCAATGTCACTCTGGAAATAGATTGCCCAACCTTCCTTCCAAAGTTTCAACCTCTAGCCTTCTGGTTAGCAGTCAAATGCCTTAGGCACTATGCCACCAGAGAAAGACCTCATAAAAAAGTTAAGCATGTGAATCAAACTTTTGGGAGAGATTTTAAAATATAAAAACAAAACAAATATTACAAGTATAAAATAACTGCTAAAAAATGTTATGTATCTCATCCTTACACATATACACACAAATCACCAAAGGGTATTTACCAGAAAATTAAAAAATTCAAAACTTATGAAATTAGATCTGCAAAAATCACATGTCACTTGCCATGCTTTAAACAACTATGAGGTATCATTTTAAACTTTGCAGACTGAGAAAAAATCATAGTACCAATTCTAACAAGTGGAAAATAAAAGCAATCATATACTCATAGTAAATTATAATTTGGTATAATCCTTTTGCATAATTTTTATAATTCCCTATAATCAACACCAATGGAAGCAGTCAAGAAATCAGAGGACATTGCTCTGGGCAAATCTGCTACAAAAGAACTCTTTAAAGTGGTGAAGAGCAAAGATGTCTCTTTGAAGATTAAGATGCATCTAACCCAAGCCACTGTATTTTCAATTGCCTCATGTGCATGTGAAAGCTGGACAATAAATAAAGAAACCAAAGGAGAATCAATGCTTTTTCTGGTGTTGGCGAAGAATACTGACAGTACCATGGACTGCAGAAAGCTAACAAATCTGTGCTGGAAGAAGTGCAGCCGGAACGCTCCTTTGAAGCAACGATGGCCAGACTTCATCTCACCTACTTTGGTCATGTTGTCAGAAGGGGCTATTCCCTGGAGAAGGATACCATGCTGGGTAAAGTGGAGGGTCAACAAAAGAGGGGAAGGCCCTCAAAGAGATGGACTGACACAGGCTGCAACAATGGGCTCTGGTATAGCAAGGATTGTGAGGCTGGCGCAGGACCAGGCAGTGCTCCGTTCTGTTGTACAACACAGGGCTGCTATGAGTCAGAAGGCATCACCTACCAACAGCAACAGCAGTGTGGCTGGAACACAGGAAACCAGTAAGACAGTGATGTCAAAGAGCTGTGTGTGTTAGGAATACTGATTTTTAATCTAAGTGCAATATGAATAACTTGGATAGTTTGAAGTAGAGATTGGCTCAGTTTTATTGATATTTTAAGTCTTTTTGAGTAATTATAGTTGGCTGTATTACAGGGAGACAAAAATGGGCTGGGCGTGATCAATTAGAAGTCATTGCAGATTTTATAGTATCTAGACAGAAATATAGGCACT
>NW_006922117.1:1596070-1597937 GCF_000298275.1 Orycteropus afer afer | reverse complement strand
GAGACTAGAAAGATAAAATGAGAAGAATCCAGGATGACTTCGCATTTTGTGGCTTATAAAACTGTGCTGTGGGTGGGCCACTGATTCATGGAGAGAAAATGGGAGGGGGCATGTTTGGGTGGGGTTGGAGTTCTATTTCTCTATGACATGAGAGGATGATTAGCTATGCAGTTAGAGATATCGATAAGAACATGTGCTTGTGTGTGTCTGTGTATGCACAAGCACACACACAAATGTATGTGTATATAAATATATGGATGAGTTCAAATATTACCTTTAAATACCTGAATTACACTTATGCTCCTTTTTCATGCTTTGATGAGACATTGATGAAACGGTTGAAATACACATTTTAAAATGCACAGTTTTTAATATATATCAAGCCATTTTTTTTACTAACTTTTAATAGGGGAAGCTAGTTAATAAATATTTATTTCAGAATATTTGAAATAAACTGCCAAAAGCCACACATCTTTACTTTTTTTTTAAAGTTAATATTAATTCTACAAAGACCAAAAACAATTGCTAGTTTAATGATCTTGACAAGTCATTTAACTTCTCTAAACCTTATTTTCTTCATCTGTAAAAGTGAAAATAATACAGCCTCATTTTCTTCTTTTCTTTTCTTCTTTGAGGAGGGAGGCATATATAAACTGTCACAGTAGTTAAGTAGTTAGGTCATAATAAGAACTGTACTATATAGAACCAAAGCCGCAAAACACAAACTCATTGCCATCGAGTCAGTTCTGACTCATAGCAACCCTCACTGGGTGTCTGAGGCAATAAATCTTTTCCTTCAGGGGAGCCGCTTGTGGGTTTGAACCACCAAGCTTCTGGGTAACAGTCAAATGCCTTAGGTACTAGGCCAGGAGAGCTCCTTTACAATATGTACAATTTTTTTTTAAATAATATGATAAAGGATAGGTAATTGCCTCTGCTGTCATTTAAAGACTTTTTATTTTGCCTAACAACTCATTTCCCTATTATTCCTCAAATTGTCACTATAAGTCCTCTTTAAAATTTCTACCATAAATTGCTTTTATATTAAGCTACTGTGATACATAATCACTCTTATTTAGCCAGATAAATTATCACAGTCTTTCTTAGTAATGTGGCATGATTCTCTGTGGTTTGTGACCATCTACTAACCTAGAAGTTGGTGGTTTGAATCCACCTAGTGGTACCTAACGGAAGAAAGGCCTGGCAACCTGCTTCCATAAAAACTACAGCCAAGAAAACCCCATGGAGCTGTTCTAAAGCTGTTGTGTAGTTGTTCCATGTAACAAATGAGCTCACCAACAGTCAACAGTTGGAATAGTTTCTACAGCAACGAGTTTTTTTTCTTGGTAATATGACAACATCTAGCCAGTTCTCAGCTTTAAAGCATAATGCTTCCTGCCTTTTGGTGTAAAGTTGATGTAGGGAGAAGGGAAAGATAAAGCTGCTTCTATGAGATCACTGAAGAATACTGAAAATACCATGGACTTCCGGAAGGATGAACTCATCTGTCCTGGGAGAAGTGCTGCTTGAATGGTCTTAGGAGCGAGAATGACCAGATTTCATCTCACCTACTTTGGTCGTGTTGTCAGAGGGACCATTCCCTGGAGAAGGAGATCATGCTTAGTAAAGTGGAGGGTCAACAGAAAAGGGGAAGTCCCTCAAAGGGATGGATTGACACAGCAGCTGCAACGATGGGCTGAAGTATATCAGGATAGTGAGTGTTGCCCAGGTCTGGCAGTGTTTTATTCTTTTGTGCACAGGGTCACTGTGAGTAGGAGCTGTCTTGGCATGAGATCAGTTCAGTAAATTTGCAAGGAGAGTCATTAGCATCTACTTAGCATCTTCTGTATGATAGACACTCAGCCAT
>NW_006922117.1:1574718-1595410 GCF_000298275.1 Orycteropus afer afer | reverse complement strand
TAACTATTCTTTGATGACAAATTAAAATGAAATCATATTGCCATTGTTAATGTGTAAGGCATTGACATGTACCTAAGAATTATAATTATGAACTGTTTTTGAGAAAAAAAATAGTTTTGTAAAGGAAAATTATAAGAATTCAGCTTTCATTATACATTTTTTTTTTTTCCTTTTTAACTTTTTATAATGATTTTGGTAAAAGTTTACAGATCATGTTGGTGTTCCATTCTGCAGCTTAGACACATTTTGTTTTGTAATGTTGATTGTAAACTCCACAGTGTAACTGCTCTCTTCCCACTTACTGCTTATGTTTACTGTTTCTGTTCATCCTTTTTGTCCTACCCTTTCCTGCCTTCCGAGCTTTATTCCTGGGCAAATGCTGCCCTTTTGATCACATATGATTGATTGTTCTAAGGAGTGTGTACCTCCCTGGTATTATTGTTCACCTTATAGGCTTGTCTACTGTTTGGCTTAGAGTTGGGCCATGAGGATGAGTTCAGTTCCAAGTTTGAAGGGTGTCTAAGGGCCATAACCTTAGCAATTTCACCAGTCTCTCTCAGACCAGTAGAGCTGGTCCTTTTTGTTATTTTGAGTTTGTCCCACATTTTCTTCCACTCCATCCAGAACCTCCTCTTGTGATCCTTTAAACAGCATTAGGCATTAGTAGCCAATCAGGCAGCATCTAGTTCTTCTGATCTCCAGGTCTTTGAAGCTGGGGTTCATGTGGTCCATTAGTGCTTTGGACTAATTGCTCCTGTGTGTCGTTGATTATCTTCACTCTTCTTTGCTCCAGATGAAGAGAGACTAATAGTTGCACCTTGGATTGCTACTCACAAGTTTTTAAAAACTAAATCACCACTCATCAAAATGTTGTTCTTGTTAGGTGCTGTTGAGTTGGGTTCCAATCATAGTGACCCTATGTACCACAGAATAAAACAAAATAAAATGGTCCTGAGCCATCCTCATAATAGTTGCCATGCTTGAGCCACTTTGCACCCCCTGCCCTCCAAAAAAATTAGGATTGTGGAATATTGTCTTTGTGGATTGTGTGATGTCAATTGACCTTGATGTTCCCTGAGACCATGGTCCTATGCCACTAGGCCCAAAACTCCTTCCCTCAAGGTGTTTGCTTACGGCTAAGAAGTGTTCATAGTTTGCATCCTGTATGTTCTACTATGTTTATCGATATATTTGCATCACATGTGAATACTTATGTAGAAATATCTTCTCAAACCCATATACATTCATGGGTATAGCCTTGCTCATGTTTCCACACCTGTTCCCCTTGTCTGTCTGTCTATGTATCCATTCTTAGATTGTTGTTACAACTGTCATTGTAGGACTGTATATGTGATAGTTACTTTGTTGGCTTTAATGCTTGTGTCCCTCTCAGTGTCTTCTTTTGCCTGCATCATTTTTGCTGACATCCTCTTTATTGTATATTGTCATCCAATTATTTTTAAGGTAGAATACCTACAACAATAAAGATATTTTAAAATCTCTCAATATAGTTAGGATGCAAAGCTAATAAGAAATATAATTCTGAAAATAACATGCATCATGTATTTATATACAAATTTTAAATATAAAGTTCAGCAGGTGGAGGAGTTGAGGGGTTTTTTTGTTGTTGTTGTTAGTTTTTATTACTGACCATTATATCATTATTACCAGGAGCTCTGGTAATAGTGCCTAAGGCACTTGACTTTTAACCAGCTGGCTGGTGGTTCAAACCCACCAGCCACTCTTTGGAAGGAAGGTTGGGCAATCTACTTCCGTAGTGATACTGCCTTGGAAACCCAAGGAGGGGTCGCTATGAGTCAGTTCCAACTCGATGGCACATAACAACAACAACGCCACCATTATTCCTGAAAACTGTAAACAAAGAAGTCATGTCCAGTTGACATCATTCACCTATATTACCATATGTCTTTTTTCCCTTTTTGTCTTTTACCCAGTGGCAGAGAGAGTTTTCAAAAAGCAAAAAGTACTGAGATAATTTCAAACTTTCTTTTGGCAATTTTTTAGAAACATGTACATAAGCCAGTATGGTTGGAGCACATCCTGCTTGCTTCATTTGTTCTTATCCTATTCATAAGAGAGTTCTGAGAAATGAATATTACTTATAATAATGCTACACATGGTCATAAAAAGGATTATTTTCATGGTGTCATTATTCAACATTTATACAGCAAGGCTTAATGGCCTCTGTATCTATAAATAATCTGCAAATTGCAGGCTTCAGTGAATAAATTAAGTCATTTAAAAAGAAAACTGGAAAACTAAGAATATAAAGAATACAAAATATCAGATATATATTGTTTAAGAGTTAGATTCTAATTCATATTGAGAGGGGAACTGCAATTCTACACAGTCATTACCTTTAGTGTATTAATATATTTAATATTTCTTAAACATTGATGAATACTCAGAATATATGTGTGTTTTGGGAGTGAGAATGTGTTTGCATTTAAATTTAATAGCATTGTGGACTATTCCAAATATCCAAAGATTCATAATTATTAGCCCACCCAACGCTTGTCAAAATAGTTTGATATCCAAATGTGACATTGTAATTTCTCATTTAAAATTTCTATTTTTGTACAGGTAAGTTGATTAGAACAAACTTTTTTTGTTAAAAACAAACACAAAGTTTAGCAAAAGTATCTTCTCTTTTGAGTATATTGCAAATTTGTAAAATCATTTTGTTGTTGAGGAATTTTGTTCTGAATGCCTTCAAAATTAGCATAATCAAGAAATGGAACATAGAAGATATAAAGATCTCAGGGCTATATTGTTGGTACCTGCTAATTTTCTTAAAAATAAAAACCAACCCATTTCCATCAAGTCTACTCTGAGTCACGAGACCCTATAGGACAGAGTACTGCCACATAGCATTTCCAAGGCTGTTAATCTTTATGGAAGTAAATTGCCTCATCTTTCTCTTGCAGAGTGGCTGGTGGGTTAAACCACTGACCTTGTGGTTAGCAGCCTAATGATTCAACCAATATTCTGATTATTCAGTATATTCTACACAATACAAAGTTATGCTAATAATGGGTCAGTATATTGCAAAGGAGCTCTGGTAGCATAGTGCCTAAAGCACTTGACTGCTAACCAGAAGGCTGGCGGTTCAAACCCACCAGCCACTCCTCAGAAGGAAGGTTGGGCAATCTACTTCTGTAGTGATACCACCTCAGAAACCCAAGGAGGGGTCACTATGAGTTGGATCCGACTCAAAGGCAGGGAGTAGTGTTCCACTCTCCTTCACCTCACTTCATGTCCTCCCTTTTCTCCTCTTCCAGATTGAATATCAATGACCTGGTTTAATTCACTACCCTTTACATTACCACTTAGATTCTCTCATTTGGCAAAACTGTAACCCTGGTCAAAACCACTGTCTATTTATCTATATCTCCATCCAACAGTGGAACATGGCTAGAGAATGACAGATAACCACTATGAGTCTCTTTATCCTAAAACCTATGTATTCTGCTTTCCCTCACTCTTGGTGTTGGCCCTATTAAAAGTTTAATTAAGAAAACAGAAAAATAAATCAAGAGAATTTCCACAAGCTCTGGCAACCACATCTAGCAATCTGCAACTAAGACCATATAGTCTGCCTTCCATCCTATTGTTAGTTACCAGCACATAGGTTCCAACTCATCATGGTCTAATGTGTAACAATAAAACATTACCTAATCTTGTGTCATTTTGTTGGTATGTTTCTATTTTAATGCAAGTAATTGTTGGTCTGTCTGACCCTAATCAGTTCATCTCATTACGGGTTTCCCTCTTTCTCAATGACTGTCCACTTTACCAAATATCCTTTGAGTTTCACCATTCTCTTTCTAAATACCATCCTGACTGTACTTTTTCCAAGACGGATTTGTTCATTCCTTTGGAATCCCAGAGTATATTCAGTATTCTTCACCACCACCACCATTTAAATGCACCAATTTTTCTTCAAGAGTCTTTTCATTGTCCAGTTTTTGTATGCATATGAAGCAATTGAAAAGAGCATAACTTTAGTCAGAAACTCATTAGTTATCAAAGTGATATCTTTGCTTTTTTAAGATTTTAAAGAGGTGTTTCACAGTAGATTTATTAGTAGTGAAATGTATACACCCCATTAGATAGTACTCTTCCTTTTCTATAAGTGGTCTTTTTTTTTTCTTTTTTTTCACTTCCTTCTATCATCTCCTCATTTACTATAACTGGTGGCATAGTGCCTAAGGCATGCGACTGCTAACCAGAAGGCTGGCAGTTCAAAACCACGAGCCACTCCTCAAAATGAAGACTGGGCAACCTACTTCCATAGAGATACTGCCTCAGAAATCCAAGGAAGGGTTGCTATGAGTCAGAACCAACTCTATGACAGTGAGTTTTTCTTTTTTTTTTTTTTTTTTTTTTTTGTGATATTGGAGGAGAAGCAAGGGAACTGATAATAAGAAATCTTTTTATTTATGCTGCTGTAAGCTGGCTTCTAACACTCAGGGTCTTGCAGACTTTTTAAACTCCTTCTACCCTCAACAACTTCCAAAGCTCTTTAGAGGTTCCCTGCTGTACTCTTCTAACTGAAGATCCCTTGATGCATCTGACAGTTCTTCAGCTAGGAAATTTTATCTCAGCTTCAAACTCAGACATCAGCTGCATAATTTCCTCATCTTCCCAGGTAGTCCTCTTTGGGAGAACTTAAAAAGATCCTATGCCAGCCCTCTCTTTCACTTAACTTACCTCTGAGCTATAGGAAATAATCATGCATTCCTTGTTGTCAACGAGCATTTTCATTGCATATCACAGCACTCTAGATTACTTCATTTCTTCCTCAGTTGCATTGGCTGTATCAGGTCATCTGACTTCACAGAATGCGTATCAATCTCCAGAAACAACTCAGGTACCCAGTGAGATGTCAGGCACTCTATAACCCTCCACCAGCTTCCTGCATTATTTTCTTAGCATACAAATGGAATAAGTGGAGTGAAAGGATACAACCCTGACACACAGCTTTCCTGATTTTAAACTATGCAGTGTCCTCTTGTTCTTTTTGAATGACTGCCCGTTGGTCTGTGTACAGGTTCTGCACGAGCACAGTTAAGTATTCTGCACTTTGCATTCCTCCTGTATTATCCATAATTTCTTACAAACCACACAGCTTAATATCACTCCATACTCAATAAAACAGAAGTAAACCTCTTTCTGGAATTCTCTGCTATCAGTCAAGATCCATCCACTTTTGAGTCTGATTTGAATTCCCGGCAGTTTCCTGTTGACATACTGCTGCAACCAGTTTTGAAATACTTTCAGTAAAATTTAACTTGTAAATTATATTAATGATATTGCTCAATAATTTCTGCATTGTGTTGGATCACCTTTTTGGAATTGGCACAAATATGGATCTATTGCAATCAGTTGGCCAGGTAGTTTTCTTACAAATTACTTGGCATAGACAAGTGGCTGCTTTCAATACTTAGTATTACATCTGTTAGTTGAAACATCTCAATGGATATTCTGTCAATTCCTAGAGCCTTGTTTTTTTGTCAATGCCTTCAGTGCAGCTTGGACTTTTTATATCAATACCATCAATTCTTGATCATATGCTATTTTCTGAAATAGTTAAATATTAACCAATTCTTTTTGGTACAGTGACGGTGAGTATTTCCTTCCTCTTTTTTAATCATGGTTGTTGTGTTGTTAAATATTTTGCCTGTGTTGTTGTTGTTGTTAGATTCATCGAGCCAGTTTCGACTCAGTAATGCTGTGTACAATAGAACAAAGCACTGCCCCTTCCAGCGCCTCCCTCGCGATTCCTGCTGCGTTGGAGTCTGCCTTTGCAGCCACTGTGTCGATCCATTTCATTCAGAGTTTTCCCTTTTTGGCTGATCTTCTACTTTACCAGACATGATATCCGTCTCTAGGGACTGGTTCCTCCTGAAAACATTACTAAAGTGCTAAAAACAGTCTGACCATTCCCGTTTCTCAGGAGCTTTCTGTCTGTACTTCATACGAGATAGATTTTTCATTCTTCTGGTAGTCCGTGGTACATTCATTATTCTTCACCAAGACCGTAATTCAAATTCACCAATTCTGCAGTCTTTCTTATTCATTGTCCAGTTTTAGGATGTGTATGAGGCTGGTGAAAAGACCATGGCTTGAGTCAGGCATACCTTAGTCTTCAAAATGACATTTTTCCTCTTTAACACTTTAAAAAAAGTAGAGTACAGCAGATTTAAGTAGTGCAACACGTCATCTGATCTCTTGACTGCTGCTTCCATGGGAGTTGATTGTGCATCCAAATAAAATAAAATCCCTGAAAATTTTAATCTTTTTTCTAGTTATCATTATGTTAATTATTCATCCAGCAGTGAGGATTTTTGGTTTCTTTATGTTGAGATATATATAAGCCATACTAAAGGCTGCAGTCTTTGATTTTCATTTGTAAGTGCTTCAAGTCTTCCCTTTCAGCAAGCAAGGCTGTGTGGTCTGCATATTGCAGGTTATTACTGTTACTCCTTCATTCCTGATGCTGCCTTCTTCTTCATATAGTTCATCTTCCTGGACTCAGCATACAGGTTGAATGACTATGGTGAAAAGATACAGCTCTGATTTTAAACCATGCACTACTCACTTCTTCTGTTTGAACAATTGCCTCTTGGTCTATGTATGGGTGCCTTGTGAGCTCAATTATGTGTGCTGGAATTCCTATTCTCCACAAACGTACTCATAATTTGTTATGATCAATATAGTCAAGTGACTTTGCATAGATAAAACACAGGTAAACATCTTTCTGGCATCCTTTGTTTACAGTCAAGATCCCTCTGACATCATCAATGATATCTCTTCTATATCCTCTTCTGAATCCAGCTAGGATTTTTGGAAGTTCCCTGTAAATGTATAGCTGCTATCTTTTTTGAATTATTTTCAGCAAAATTTTACTTGCATGTGATATTAACGATATCACTCAATAATTTTCACATTCTATTGGATCACTTTTCTTTGATTTGGGCACAAATAAGGATCTCTTCTAGTGAATTGGCCAGTTAACTGTCCCCCAAATTTCTTCACATAGATGAGTAAGCACTTTGAGCATTGCATCCATTTGTTGAAACATCTAAAGGAGTATTCCATCAGTCTCTGGAGCTTTGTTTTTTGCCAGTTCCTTCAGTGCAGCTTGGACTTCTCCCTTCAATATGATCAGTTCTTTATCATTTGCTACCTCCTGACATGGGTGGCCATCAACCAGTTCATTTCAGTGCTGTAACTCCGTGTATTCCATCCATCTCCTTTCGATGCTTCCTGTTTCATTCTGTACTTTGCCCATACAATCCTTCAGTATTGCAAATCAATAGCTTAATTTTTCATTCAGTTCTTTCAGCTAGAGAAATGCCAGGTTATTGTCAAAGGTCATTTTTTAAATGTCAGTTTTTCTAACTCCAGGTTCTTTGCACATTTCATTATAATACTTTACTTTGTCTTCTTTAGTTGCCTTTTGAAATCTGTTCATATCTTTTACTTTATCTTTTCTTCCATTTGTTTTAGCTACTCTTCATTTAAGAGCAAGTTTCAGAGTCTCTTCTGATATTTTGGTCTTTTCTTTCTTTCCTGCCTTTTAAATCACCTTTTGCTCTCTTCATGTATGCTTTTCTTGATGTCACTCCACAATTTGTCTGGCCTTTGGTCATTACTGTTCAATGTGTCAAATCTATTCTTCAGATAGTCTCTGAAGTCAGGTGGGATATATTCAAAATATTTTGGCTCTTGTGGACTTCTCAAAATTTTCTTCAGCTTCAACTTAAACTTCCATGTGAGTAATTAGTGACCTGTTCCATAGTAAGCCCCTGACCTTTCTGGGGCTTGTCTGATGATATTGACCTTATCCATTGTTTCTTTTCACAAATGTATTCTATTTGATTCTGCGTATTCCATCTGGTGATGTGCACATGCATAGTTATTGTTTTATTGTTGAAAAAATGTATTTGCAATGAAAAAGCAGTCAGTGTTCCATAATTCTTTCATGCAATCCCAGCATCCTTTCTATCACCAAGACCAAGCAGTCTACAACTACTGATACTTCTTCCTTGTGTCACATTCCAATCACTGTTATTGTTGTTGTTATGTGCCGTCCTTGGGTTTCTGAAGCAGTATCACTACGGAAGTAGATTGCCCAACTTTACTTCCGAGGAGTGGCTGGCGGCTTCAAACCACCAGCCTTCTGGTTAGCAGTCAAGTGCCTTAGGGACTATGCTACCAATGCATCTTGATTGCATGCTTGGTCAATTTCCGACTGCAGATGTTGGTAAGCCTTCCATATCTTCTTCTTTGGCTTTAGTGGTTTATGTGTAAATCTGAATAATAGTCATATTAACTGGTCTTCCTTGAAGGTATGGATATTATCTTATTATCTTATCACTGATAGCATTGAACTTTAGGATAGTTCTTGAAGTATTCTTTTTGATGATGAATGTGACACTATTCCTCTTCGATTTGTCATTCCCAACATAGTAGACCATATGATTTTCTGATTCAAAATGACTAATGCTAGTGCATTTCAGATCATAAATGTCTGGGATCAACTTTTTGAGCTCCATCTCATTTTTGATAACTTCCAATTTTCCTAGATTAATACTTCTTACATTCCATATTCCAATTATTAATAGATGTTTGCAGATGTTTCTTCTTACTTTGAGTTGCGCCACATCAGCAAATGAAGATCTAGAAAGCTTTATTTCTTTCATGTCATTAAGATCACCCTTACTTTGAAGAAGCAGTTCTACCAAAGTCGTATTCTGAGTGCCTTCCAATCTGAGGGGCTCATCTTCCAGTAGTATATCAAACAATGTTTCACTCCTATTCATAAGATTTTCTGTGGCTAATGCACTTGACTGCTAACCAGAAGGCTGGTGGTTCAAACCCACCAGCAACTCCTTGGAAGGAAGGTTGGGCAATCCTACTTCCGTAGTGATACTGCCTCGGAAACCCAAGGAGGGGTCACTATGAGTCGGGGCTGACTCGATGGCAAACAACAACAACAACAACAATGTTTTCAGAAGGGGCTTCCTCTTCTTTCTTCCCAGTCTGTCTTAGTTGGAATGTCTGTGGAAACCTGTCTGCCCTGGTTGACCCTAGGGACACTTCAAATATTAGTGCATTGCTTTTGGCATCCAGCAAAATGCAAACTACCACAGTATGAAAAACTAACAGATGATAATCCTTCAATATTGCAACTCAACTTCATTTTTTTTTCATCAGTTCTTTCAGTTTAAGAAAGACTGAGAAGTTGGACTATACGAAGAAGAATGCTGCATCAGGATTGGAGGAGGACTCATTTATAACCCATGGCATGTGAATGATGTGACCTTGCTTGCTGAATGCAAAGAGAACTTGAAGGACTTACTGAGGAAAATCAAAGACTACACCATTCAGTATGGATTTCAACTTCAATATGAAAACATAAACTCTCACATCTGAATCAATAAGCAACATCATGATAAACAGAGAAAAGAATGAAATTCTAATGGATTTCACTGTATTTGGATCCCCAATCAACAAGAGTGGACTCAGCAATCAAAAAATCAAACGATGTATTGCATTGGGCAAATCTACTGCAGAGGACCCATTTCAAGTGTTGAAAAGGAAAGACATCATTTTGAAGTCTAAAGTACACTTGACCCAAGCCTTGGCATTCTCAATTGCTTCATTTGTATGCTAAAGCTGAGCAATGAATAATGAAGACCAAAGAAGAACAGATGTATTTGGATTATGGTGTTGGTGAAGAATATTGACTACACCATGGACTGACAGAAGAATGTAGTCAGAAGGGACCATGCCCTGAAGAAGGATATCATGCTTGCTAAAGTGAAGGGTCACCAAAGAAGGGGAACGCCCTCAACAAGATGGATTGACACAGTGGCTGCAATAATGAGCTTAGGTATAGCAAGGATTATGAGGTTGGCACAGGACTCAGGCAGTGTTTTGTTCTGTTGTACACAGGGTTACTATGAGTCGAAGCCAACTTGATGAGCTCTGGTAGCATAGTGGCTAAGGCACTTGACGGCTGACCAGAAGGCTGGCGGTTCAAACCCACCAGCCACTCCCCAGAAGGAAGGTGGGGCAATCTACTTCCATAATGATACTGCCTCGGAAACCCAAGAAGGGGTCGCTATGGGTCGGGTCTGACTCAATGGCACACAACAACAACAACAACATCTTGAAAGAGGTACAGCCAGAATAATCCTTAAAATCATGGATGGAGATCCTTTGTCTCATATACTTTGGACATATTATCAGTTGGAACTAGTTCCTGGAAAAGGACATCAAGCTTTGTAAACTACGAGGTCAGTAAAAAAGAGGAAGGCCCTCAATGAGATGAATGCCACAGTGGCAAAAACAATGGACTCAAACCTAGCAGGTATTGCAAGGATGACATTGGCAATATTTCATTCTTTTGTACAAAGGGTTAATATGAGTCAGAACTGCCTTCATGACACTTAAGAAAAATAATACCTGTCTCTTTTTTTTTTTAACAAACAGTGTAGGTTTCTTTTCTGGTTGCTACTTTGTATAACAAATCACTTTTAAATTAGCAGCACAAATACTTTTGTTATGTCCCAGATTCTGTGGCTCAGGACTACAGACAGAAAACAGTGGACTTGGTAGATTTTCTTTGCTCTGTGATGTCTGATGTCTGTCCAAGGAAAGCTTCATGACAGTGGATAATTGATTAATAAGGTATGGAATCATCTGAAAGTATTATCAGTCGCATGTCTATCAGCTATCAGCTGAGACCTGAATCAAAGCTTTTAGCTAATCTTGTCTCCTTTGGTGCCTTTGGGGATTTTATATATGTTGATCAGGTTAAAAATTAGTGTGGTAGATAACAAGGCAGAGTATATTATATTGCCATGTAAGGTATTCAGAATACATACAATGTTTCTTCTGCCACTCTCTACTTGTTGCCAAGGAGTCACAGTACAACCCAGATTCAAGAAGAAATGATCAGACTTTATCTCTTAATAAGGGAGTGTCAAAGTTCTAAAAGAACATTTGCCCAGGCGTACAGAGGGCAAAGATTTCTACCTTTTCAGTTGTGGGTTATCATTTCTTATCACTAAAACACAAGGGAAATTATTATTTTTGTTCCATTTCTTTGCTCCTTAACTTGTAAATCATCTGGAATACAGAAAGAACACAATGAATATTTTTCAGTGAGTCAGTGCTGAATGTTGTAACCCCCCACATAAGGCTTGTGATAGGGTGAACGTGTTTTTATACATGAGAAGGACAGGAATTGTGGGGGGAGGGGCTAATAGGTGAAATGTTATGAATTGAATATTGTTTTCCAAAAATATGCTTTGAATTTCTGGTTCTTCTACTTGTCAATGTTATTCTGTTGTACAATAGAATTTTTCTTTTGTTATTGTGATATCTTTCCACCCATGTAGGGTGGATGCTAAAGCACTTCTAAATTTAAAAAGATGAGAATACACACACACACACACACACACACACACGGTGGGTGGGAGGAAGCCTGATACCCTGTGAAGACCATCCACGTACAAGCCAAGAATATGAAGAGACCAAGGAACAGCCAGGGCTACTGAAAAGAAAAGAACTGTTGTAGATAAGATCCTGATTTGGACTTTCCACATCCAAAACTCTAAAAAAAAAAAAAAAAAGTTTGCTGCTAAATCCACCTACTTGTGGTATCTGTAGCAGTGCTACGGAAGTAAGAGCAGGCTCTTCTCTGTACTATTTTGCATGCTCATGTGAATGCCCTACATGTGCTTCAAGCTGAACTCATTGTCCTCTAGATCTGCCCCTGTTTCTGTATCGCCTGTACTAGTGAATCCCTCACCTTGTCTCTCAACTCAGAAAGTTCTCTCACCTTTCTTTTCTCTCAATCTGCATTGTGAAATAAACTCAGCAGGTTATGGAGATATTATTTCTCATTTGTTGATTATGTCACCACTATAGCTGTCTTTATTCAGGTCATGTTATAGCTCTCCTGGACTATTTTGTTTGCTTACGATTGATCTCTCTGCCTTCAATTTTGCAAGCCCCTGATACGTCCTCACACTACTGCCCCAGTTATCAAATGAAATGCAAATCTCTTCATATAGCTACTTTGCTTGAATTCCTTAGTGTTTTGTTGTTGTTGTTTTGTTTTTTACTGCTGAAAGCAATGTTTTCAACCTCTGCCCCTAGGAAGCTCTAGGTAAAGAGTGACATTCGGATGTTTTAAAGAGGGAAAAGAATAGGGAGTGAGCGTGGCTCTAGGACTCACATTATTGCTTCATGCTTAACCTGGGCTCTTTTACATATTTTTTTTTTTTCACTACAAGATTTTGTTTGGAAAAAAAAATGTGTTTCATTACAAGAAATTGACAGAGATATTTCAAACAAATGATTTTGAAAATCATGAAAGATTAAGTTCCAAATGCTTGATATGACATTAAATTCCTCTATAATATGGCTTTTGGCTATTATCCTGGCCTCACTTTATTTTTACCTGCATCCACAAAAAGAAAAAAAAAACAAAAACTGTTAGTAGATGGTATTATAGCAAGCTTTTAGGGAATGGAAAGAACCCTGGATCATTGGGGAAAAAAGGGGGGGGGGACGAGAGGGAGAGGATGGTGCAGATAAGTCTGGAAAGGTAATCAAAAATCAAATCATAGAAGATCTTTTAGGAGATAATGTCTTCTGTCTTAATTCCTAGGAAATTGAAAATTTATTGAACCTAGAGAGATAATAATATGCAGCACAGACTGGATGAGAGTGATTAGTTAAAAAGTAAATTAAAAGGGAAGAACCAAAATACAAGAGAGAGAGTAATAAGTTATGAAACGATTCTCTTACATTTATCAGAATTCTAGATTATCCTCAAGAGCAGCATCATGTTATATTTCTTATATTCTGAAACACTTTTGCATGATATACTTTTAAATTTATACAATTTGATACTACAACACTAATGACTCATTGTCCAAAGGACAATACTTTAGTTTACAGGATATGTAAATCTTTTCATGTCTTCCTTGCCTCACATGATATTTACCTTATTATTCCTGATTTGGCTCTCTTTTCACACTAATTGTCAGATCCAAAAGAGAGAAACTGGAATTCTATTTCAAAACATTCCTCTTGTGTCAGGATAAAATATTTTAGCAGACTGAACTCCACTGTTAATTAAAAAAATGTATAATAATTATAATTTTAACTCAAGGTTCCGATGAATCTGTCCTTTAACATAATGTTACAAGAGACCATCACAATGAGTTAAATTCTAATTTAATTGATATCTATAAATCTTCCATGCTTCAAAAATATTTTATTGAAGGTTGTTATCTTTTACCTATATTTCTTGAAGACTGTCACAAGGGGATATAAATGGAATGAAAATGAGTAAGTACATTTTATTTAAAAACTGAAATGCCAGTTAAATGCTAGTATCTATGCTATAGTCAGCAAGTAGCCTTTGAAAGGATGGATCGTCAGATGTTATGAAAGGGAGTATGAATCAAAATTCAACAGATTCATTAAAATGGAATTCAAATTAAATAAGAAACTTGCTTTCAACTTTTATCAAGTTTCAAGCAAGAATGATAAAGTGATACTTTGAGGTAGTCAAAAGTATGCCTTAATTTCCTTCGTGTGACAACAGAAAAGAATTAAAAGACTCTTGCCCTTGAGTCAGTCTTGACTCTTGACAACCCCGTGTGTTACAGAGCAGACTGTTCCACAAGATCACTGGAAGCAAATCACCACATCTTTCATTCCCAATGCTAGATGGATTCAAATTGCCAACCTCTAGGTTAATAGTCAAGAGCAAACCATTTGCACCACCTGAAAACATGAACAGAAATGACTAAATTTCCATGATTAATCTGTGCTTCCCATAGTGTAGTTTGGTGATATCATTGAGAAGTAGCAGCTACCTGTCCCAGGAGCATTGCATTTGTATGGGACCATTTGTATTATGTTCCCCAAATCTCCCTTCTTTCAGTTACATAGAACAGACTCTGAGTATCAGTTGTTGTTAGGTGGCATCAAGCTGATTTCCACTTAGAGTAACCCCATGTGACAGAGTAGAACAGTTCCATAGGGCTTTCTAGATTGTTCTCTTTATGAGAGAAGATGGCAGGTCTCCTGATAAGCAGCTAGGTAGGTTCAAATTGCCAATCTTTCAGTTAGTAGCATAACTCTTATACACTGGTTACCAGGTCTCCTCTGAATCCCTGTTATTATGTTTTCAGATGCCATGATGTCGGTTCTGACTCATAGCAACCCTATGTACAACAGAGTGAAACACTGCCCAGTTTTCTATCATCTTCACCATTGTTGCTGTTTGAGTCCATTATTGCAACCATTGTGCCAATTCATCCTGTTTAGAGTCTTTCTCTTTTTAGCTGACCCTCTGCTTCACCAAGAGTAATGTCCTTCTTCAGGGATTGAACCCTCTGATAACAAATCCAAAATATGTGAGATGAACTTTTCCCATCCTTGCTTCTAGGAGCCTTCTGACTACACTTCTTCAAGACAGATTTGTTCATTCTTTGGGCAGTTTCAATATTGAATATTCTTCACAATACCATAATTTAAATACAACAATTCTTCTTTGGTCTTCCTTGTTCATTATACAGCTTTAGCATTCATATGAGGTGACTGAAAACACTGTGGCTTGGTCCAGGTACACAGTAATCCTCTAAGTGGCATCTTGGCTGTTTAATACTTTAAAGACATCTTTAGCAGCAGATCTGCCCAGTGCAGTACATCATGTAATTTCTTGATTGTTTTCGTGAATGTTGATTGTGGACACAAAGACAATGAAACTCTTGATGAGTTCCATCTTTTCTCCATTTATTATAATGCTGCTTACTGGTCCAATGGGATGGTTTTCTGTTTCATTCATGCTTAGGTGTAATCCTCTCTGAAAGCCATAATCTTTGATCTTCATTAGTGAGTGCTTCAAGTCCTCTTCATTCTCACCAAACGAGGCTGTGTCACCTGCAATCTCAGGTTTTAATGAATATTCCTCCAATCTTGATGCTAAATTCTTCTTCATATAATCTTATTTCCTGGATTGTTTGCTTTGTACATTGACTAAATCCCTAGGGAAGAGCATACCAAGACTAGAAGCAACCTAAGGTCCTAAACAAAACAGTCATGAAGAGATAAGCTATTCATCACCTGTAAGCTGATGTACTGAACTGTTACATATTCCAAAATAACCTTTCATTGACTTAAGCCACTGAAATTTTTGTGTTTGTTTCAACTGCTAGAACCTTAACATACCACTCAAGTGTAGTGAAAAAGTGCAAAAGATAAACAACCAAATAAAACAACAGTTACAATTTATCCATTTATAAATTAGTTTGTTGCCTTCCTAGATTTAGTAAATATCTGTTTGTTTGTTTTTTTCAGTATATCTGTGAAATGATTAGTATTGTTGCCTTTCTGCATTCTCAAACACGTTTCCTTTTGTTAAACTGCTCAATCATTTTGACTTGGTAATTAGACCTTAAGATATGCTGGACAAGTTGCCCTTTTCAAATGAAGCACTTCTAATTTTCTTCATGATCAAAAGAGAAAAAAAAAAAGTCACTAATATTTAATTTGAATTTAACTGTTAGTTTTGCAATTTATAGCAAGTGGATAATGCAAACTCAGTCTCTTGACTGTTAGTAGTAATTTATGCAGATCTATTTTTATGGAACACACATTTCCACAATAATTTAGTTGGCCTCAACTTTAGTAATGTTCTACCATCTGGAAATAAAATATAATGTAGGAATTTCCTGTTTTATCACAGTGGCACTTTTCTGCTAGGCAAACAACTCTATAGCTGCTGCTTTCAAATGAGTTTCTGCAGGTGTGCTGGAAATCCTTACTCAATAATTCATCTAACAACCCTCATAAAAATATTACATTTCCCTAATTGCCTATTATGAATTCTCAAAAGTTTTAGAGGAAAATAAGTACAATTCAATAATTAAAATAAAGCATGAGGTAATTAATGTACTAAATTACTATAATGTGTATTATAAACATAATAAGGATGCAATCTGCAGGTCATTTATTTATTGAACTCATATTTATAGAGTGAATGTGTCAGGTAGACACTGCAAATAAAATGATATAGTGCTTGCTATCTAGCAGAAAGGTCATAATTTCTTATAACAATGATAATGATAGCGGTAAATATGGGCTACAGTCATTGGTAGGACAAGGAATGGAGTGATCATCTCATTTAACCCTTTCATTTTGCAAGCAAGAAAATTGAGGAATTTACCAATCAGAATAGCCATGGCAATGATGATGAATGCACGTAGAGAACATGATACAAGTCAAGTAATATCTGGAGATAAGATGAATAGTGTATATACTGGTTAATGAAAATAATCAGGTAAATCTGAAACTAATAAAAGTAAGTTGCATGATGTTATAGTCATAGACATGCTATGTGGGTCTTTTCAAGTAGAATTTGTCTTCATAAATATATACTTAGTCATTGTAGTCACTGTGGTCATGTAAACTCTGTAAGATCATATTTTGTGTCTGTTCACTCAATGTAACTCCAGCTGATAACATAATACCTGACACATAATACATACTTAATAAGTTTTTATTGAATTAATATTAATGAGTGACTGAATATGCCTGGCATGGTGCTAAGTGTTTTAACTGTATTATTTCATTTAATTCTCATAACCATCATGTGCAGTGGATATTATTACCCTTCTTTTCAAATGAGAAAACTGGCTTTTTATTTGAGAGCTTGCCTGGATTACTCAAATAGTAAGAGCCAGAAATGCATGTAAACTAAGGTCTTCACTATCACATCATCATGCCTTCTTTCTAGCAGAACAATAAGTACCTTGAAATATACAAGAAATCATATTGGAGGGAACCAGAATGCAGTAGATACTGTCGGAAATTCGAATTATGTATCTGAGTTTAGGATTTCTAGAAGATATGTAAAGGGAAGATAACAATCTATATAGTTGTTTTCATTCCCCACAAAAAATAAATCATGCAAAGCCATGTTCAGATGCATGGCTTTGTGTCCCTTGTTTTCCTTGCTTGAGAACAAAATAACACAAGATTGTTGTGAAAACGACAATTAAATAATAAGTTTGTCCTTTTCTCAATCATGAGGTTGGGGGAAAAACACTTTTTGAACAATTAATTCTTAAATTTACAATATATAAATAGAGGTAGAGAATGTACCTTTATCTTACAACTGAGATGAAGTGTTCCTTCAACAGGTTGACATTATGTCTCAAGTATATTTTACCCTGATTTAGAAAAACTTTGTATACTAGAAGAATATAGAGAAATAAATCATTAACATGTCAGTTAGATTGTCCTTCTCCTGTAAAAGATGAGAATGGTACAAAATTTTTGATAGCTGCAAATATCAGTCAATATGAAATTTGTCACAAGTATTTGAGATACATATAATCTGTAAATTGGCTGAGGTAAAATACATGTTTTAGATTCAAAATTTTGTAGAAGGGGTAGTTATTATAGCAGATATCTGGTTTTGTTTGTTTGATTGATTTATTTGTTTTTGTTTCCCTCCCAGAATCCCAGAATTTTTTCTTCTTTGTTTTTTTCAGATCTGACTCTTCCTTTCAATCACATGTTCCCATTTTTTTTAACCCAAAGAATAAAAAAAGATACAGGTTGGACAGAGAAACTAACACCTTCATACTAGGTAGTTGGAGGGAGGAGGAGCAGGGAGACATATGACCCCAGGGAAAACAACAGTGGTCCTTTTCTAGGATACTGAGGAGAAGTCTCTCTTTTTCAGATCATGTAGGCCACTGTGAGAGAAGTATATGCCTGAGAATGAAGCCAAATGAAAAAAGTAGTTAAAAAATAAAACATAGGGACTGTGTTTTAATAAAATAGACTAGATCCAACTATGCTTGAATATCTGTCTCAAAAATCCATTTTATGTAAACAAAGATGGGTTATGTTTTTTTTTTCATATTTAATAAAAGGGATCATGAATAATATGTGTGTTATACTTTAGGAGCTTAACAACATGCTGACAACAGACATGTAGTTGGCATGCCAACCCACCAAGTTATGAGTAAGATGAAGAGGATATACTTTTTTATTTCTCAGAAAATGACTTGGAAGCTTCTCAAGGTCTTACTCCTGAGGGATTCCCTTCATCTGTTTCTTATTGTATACCCTATTTACTGAATTTATATCATGTCTTATGAATCATTGTCTCATTCAACTGGAAGATATTTTTAGTGGTTTCTTGAAAAAGTATGTGGAGGAAAGAGTAGTAGCTAAGTTGTGTGTCAACGTGGCTGGGCCTGATTTTGACTGGTTGGGCAACCGGATGTAGTTATTTCCCATTATGAAACTGGCAATCAACTCCATGGTGGCATCTACTGGAGCAGCTGAGTAGCTGCCTCAGGTCTGCTTCCAGTGTCTAAGAAGAAGTATTGAGAAAGATCTCCAAACCTTTTGGCACGTTTGAACCCTGCATGTAGCTGAGACTTCATTCAGCAGCCTGCCATGTTTCCTGCAGATCTGGGGACTGCCTCTGGACTGGAATTAGTGGTCTCCCATGTTGCTTCATAATTTTGGAACTGTGCCATTTTATTTGTCAACTTCGGAATTGTCACCCTCAGCAGTCAGCAGCTGCCTGATACAGAGACCTCTCCAGATTCAATGGGCCAAGAGCAAGAGGCAGAGCTGAAGTCCAAGGTCCAGGAGCTTTCACTCAGCCCCTAGAGCCTGGCACTTTGAACTCAGACTTCCAACCTCCTTTACTGTAAGAGAATAAACTCCTGTTTGTTCAAGCCACCCATTTGTGGTATTTTGGTTACAGTGGCACTAGAGAACCAAAACAGAAAGTATTTTTCAGCCCCCACATGTCAAACTAAATGTATTCCACTCTCCAACTTGACTGAAGGCATGATGGGGGTCTTAGTTATCTAGTGTTTCTAATCCAGAAATCTGAGAAGTCTGTGACTTTTACAAAAAATGAATTATTTTCTTACAGTTTAGGAAGCAAGAATGTTGGGTTCAGGGCTCCATCTCTGAAAAGGCTCTGTCTCTTTTTAGCTTCTCTTCCCTGACCATCATGGTGATTTTCATGTGACATGCCATCTATATCCCCACCCCCCACCCATGCTTGCTTTCTTCCTTGCTTAATCTACTCTTGTATTTCTTATAAGAGATTGATGTAAGACACACTCTATAGTAACATTCTTCATCAGCATTACAAACAAAACAATTCCATTATAATGGGATTATAACCACAAGTATAAGGAGCTCTGGTAGCATAGTGCCTAAGGCACTTGACTGCTAACCAGAAGTCTGGCAGTTCAAACCCACCAGCCACTCCTCTGAAGGAAGGTTGGGCAATCTACTTCCATAGTGATACTGCCTTGGAAACCAAAGGAGGGGTCGCTTTGAGTCGGTCCAGCTCAATGGCACATAACAACAACAACAACAACCACAAGTATAAACCAAAAAAACAAACTCATTGTGGTGGAGTCATATCCAACTCATAGAGATCCCTCCTTGGGTTTCCAAGGCGGTATCACTATGGAAGTAGATTGCCCAACCTCCAGCCACTCCTTGAAGGAAGGAATCACAAGTATAGCGTTAAGATTTACAACACATATTTTGGGAAAATCACAATTCAATTCACAATTCAATCCATAACAATAGTCTGGAATTACAGATCCAAAATTTATTTAACTCAAAATTTTGAAGATGTTTATTTAATATTTTCTAGCTTCCAGTTCGCTCTGGATCAGTTTGTTACTATTCTGTTTATCTAATCACAGTACATTTCATATTCTCCCTACTCCAACTTAAGACTTTGAGGACAATCCTTTTGATTTAGGTTTCCTGAAATTTTTCAGAAATAGTGTGCCTTTTTAAGCGTCTTTGTATACACATAATGTAAGAGACTTGCTGGGTTCTTCCAATTCTGAAAAATAGTTTTTCTTACCATTTATTTTCTCTTTTCTTTTTGGCAACTCTATTAATTAGTATTAGGATTTAAGAATTGGATTAAGCCTCTAAATTTCTCTTTTTTTATAATAATATTTTCCATTTTCTGCCTTTTTTGTTCTACTTTCTGGGATATTCTCTCAATTTCATTTTCCAAACATTTTACTGATATAAAAAGTAAATTACAATAATATTTACAATTTCAGGACATCTTATTCTGTGTGTATTTTTGTTTTATAGCATTCTGTTTTTAGTTCGTGAGTGCAATATTCTTTTCATAGATGTTTATAAACATTGGTTTTGGTTTACTTGTTTCTGTTGCTTATGCATTTCTCAAGTGCCTTTTCTCATGTGGTTTTCCAGGTCTGTTTCTCATATGGCATTTATTTCTCAAATGTCTGGTACTTTTTGATGTTATATTCACACTTGAGACCTTAAAAATGCAGAGTGAGAGCCCTTTGTAGTGGTGTAATTGCTTGTCTTGGGCAGTAAGATAATCAAATGAGGAGTAAGCTATTTTGTATGTCTTCATTCTTGGCCTTACCAATATTCTACTGGTGTGGTTGGAATCACAGTGTATGAATGTGTTTCTGTATGTACATGGCTGACGAAAATTAAAGACTACAGTCTGTGGTGTGGATTACACTTTAAAATAAAGAAAACAAAAATCCTCACAACTGGTCCAATAAATAGCTTCATGGTG
>NW_006922117.1:1572587-1573903 GCF_000298275.1 Orycteropus afer afer | reverse complement strand
CTGGCAGCATTAAGCCAAAGCCATTTGATTCAGGTGGTACTCACCTGGTTTAGTAGATTGGGAGGTATACTATGGAAGCCTAAGTGCTTCCCAATCAAATTATTCTTCTGTTAACTAGTGACTCTAATTCTTTTTCTGTATGGGCATTCAAAGATACAAAACAACTTGTTTCATGTTGGCCTTCCCTCTGCATGTTTTGAGTAAGCATTCATTTTTCTCACATTTGATAATCCATTTATCACTCATCAGTCTTCATTTTTAATTTTGCAAAGTTGACATTTCTTTGTCTTTATCATTTCCTTTTTCAGTTTTTAACTTGTGGGTTTAAAATATTTTTGTGCATTTACTACAATTCAGTGGGATATTAAGAATGAGTGACAGATTTTGCCTACACAGATTTGTGCATTAACCTAACATATTTAAATGCAGACCTTCAAATACTTATACTTGAAGCTATTTTTAAGATTTTTGTTTCTTTTTATACTGGGGAATAGTTTTCTAGTTTCTATATCCATAATTTTATGTCATAATCTAAGATGTTTGTCCAAGAGACAAAACAGAGAAAAAAAAAAAAATTGAAATAATCCTTCAACTTCTTGTATATGCCTTTCACTCTAACTCTTAATTCTTTCCTGGTAATTATTATTCAGTATAGTTAACATTCATTCATTTAGAGAGATAGTTTATTATTATTATTATTAGATACTCCACACTTGAGACATTGAAATGTCACAAACTTGACAAAAATCTAAATTTTTAAAAAAGATGAGGTGTAATTTTCAATAGCAGATTTTGCCTACACAGATAATATTAATATATTTTCTACCTAAGAATGATGACACTATCTCTGAATAAAATGTAAATAAAGAATATGTATGGTTCTTCCTAACACATAAATAAAAGTTTCATCATAGAAAATGTAAGATCAAAATTATTTTCCTCATTGAAAATGGCTTCAATATTCAAGTTACAGTCTAGGCAGAAACAAAGTAAGTTAATGCAATGGGCAAATGTACTATTAGTAACCCTCTGAATTATTCATCATTTCTATCTGTCTACCCAACATTTAGCCATCTGTCTACACAGGCTTATAGATGTGAAATATGGAAATACTACAATCTATAATTTTAAGGATAAAATATTTCTAGTTACAAAACTGACACATTTACTCAAATTCTGTGTACATAGAATTGAGAGACATACCAGTTACAAAAATATATGTATAATAGCTGCTTCAAATTAATTTTGCTTTTCCCTTCAGAAATATATAATTCTAAATACTTTGGTGGCATACACTCACAGAAACTGAAAATAGT
>NW_006922117.1:1568708-1569717 GCF_000298275.1 Orycteropus afer afer | reverse complement strand
TGGAGCTGGCACAGGATGGGGCAGTGTTTCATTCTGCTGTGTATGGGGTCGCTATGAGTCGGAAGTGACTCAATGGCACATAACAACAACAAGAACTCCCATCATGAAAACAATGCTTTTTTTTAAGAAAAGAAAATGCACATACAAAAGAAATCTGCGATAGAAGATTTCTCTTAAACTTAAACTTCTAGAATTAGGTTGTAAAAATACTTTCTTCTTATAATATATTTGGCCCTTTAAATGTGGGGTAAAAGAAGAGTAGAAATTGTTTCCTATAAAATAAACTATTAGGAAAATGTTCTAACTTCATCATCTCTGATAACCACTCACATCTAAGACTATATATTAAAAAAAAAAAAAAAACCTGCTGTCGAGTCAGAGCTGACTCGTAGTGAACCCTCCTTGGGTTTTTGAGGCAGTATCACCATGGAGGTAAATTGCCCAATCTTTCTTCTGAGAAGTGGCTGGTGGGTTTGAACTGCCAGCCTTCAACTTAGCAGTTAAATACCTTAGACCTTACACCACCAGAGCTCCTGTCTAAGACTATAGAGAGAAATGATATTCAAGGACAAATTTTTTAAAAGAAAGGTTATATTTTTAGGACAGTAAGGTATTTATTACTTCAATGAAAAGATATATCAGAATCTCCTGTGTGTAAATAATCTTGATGTTAAATAGTATTTATGAAATAATTTATAAAATTCAGGTGTGTCATAGCTATGTTTGTATGTCAACTTGTCTGGGCCTGGTTGAGTGGCTGGACAGCTGGTGGTAGTTATTACCCATGAGGAGACTGGCAATCAGCTCCATGGTGGAATCTACCACAAGCAGCTGAGTAGCTGCCTTTGGGATGTGGTCTGCTTCCTGTATATAAGGAAAAGCTTTGGGAATGGTCTCTAGCCTATGGCACGCTTGGACCCTGTATGTAGCGATGCCGTTGCTCAGCATCCTGCTATGCTCTGCTGACCTTGGGACTTACAATGGACTTAAGTTAATGGCCTGTTGTGTG
>NW_006922117.1:1565399-1565948 GCF_000298275.1 Orycteropus afer afer | reverse complement strand
CATGAAGCTGAAGAAAATTAAAATAAGTGCACAGGAGCCAAAACATGACGTTGGTTATATTTCACTTGAATTTAGAGACCATCTGAAGAATACATTTGAAACATTGAACACCAATGCCCCAAAACAAGATGAGTTGTGGCATGACATCAAGAACATCATAAATGAAAAAATCAAATGGTCATTAAAAAACACAGGAAAGGAAGAAAACGTTAGAAGGTGTTAGAAGAAACTCTGAAAATGACTCTTGAAGATAGAGTACCTAAATCAGGAAGAAGAAATACTGAAATAAAAGAACTGAAAAGAGGATTTCAAAGGACAGTTTGAGAAGACAATGTATTATAATGAAATGTGTAAAGAACTGAAGTTAGAAAATCAAAAGGGAAGAACATATTCAGCATTACTTAAGCTTAAAGAAATGAAAAGATTCAAGCCTTTAGTTGCAATATTGAAGGAATGTATGGGCAAAATGAAGGAATACACAGAGTCAATGTATCAAGAAGAATTAGTCTGTGTCCAACTATTTCAGGTGGTAGCATATGGTCAAGAGCC
>NW_006922117.1:1556675-1564793 GCF_000298275.1 Orycteropus afer afer | reverse complement strand
CTACATGGTTTATAATCAGTAAGGGTGCACATCAGGGTTATATTCTTTCATCATACTTATTCAATCTGTGCTGAGCAAATATTCCAGGAACCTAGGCTATATGAAGAAGAACACAGAATCAGAACTGGAGGAAAAACCACTAAAGCTTACAATATGCGCAAGACACAGCAACAGCAGTACTTGTTAGCTACATTTCCTACTAAACCAGAAGTTTCGATACCAATCCATGCGTGCTTTGCATCAGAAATGCTGAAGATCTTAAAAAAAAAAAAAAAATTCTGAAGTCCCAAAAAACAAAACCAAACTCACTGCCGCAGAGTCAGATCTGACTCATAGCAACCCATCCTTGGTTTCTGAGTCAGTATCACTAGGGAAGTAGATTGCCTAGCCTTCCCTCCCAGGAGTGGCTGGTGGGTTTGAACCACCCAGGAATAATTTCTCCTGTGAAGGAACATTTGCACATTCAGTCTCCTCTGCCTGGTATTCTTCATATTTTAATTCAGGTTCACTTCCTCAGGGAAATCTTTGACCTTCCAACTACATCAGATTTCCTCATAGCATTATGTAACTTTATTTTCACAGTAGTTCATTTTATTTTTAATTATTTGACTTCATGTCTGTATTCCACTTGACTGTAAGCTCCCAACGGGCTTTTTTTAGCTCATCATTGTTTCCTCGGTTCAGCATGTGGCATATAATAGAAACTCAATAAAATTTACTTCAATGAGTGAATAAAGGCTCTACAAAATATTTCAGTGTAGTTGTTGTAGTTATTTATCATGCTTAGCAAAGCACTCCAAATTTAATGCCTTAAAAACAGAGCCATGTTTTTTCTCTCATTGTTCTGTGGGTTGACTAGGCCCAACCGGGCAGTTTTACTGTCTAGAGGAGGTTCTTTCCATTGTTGCCAACAAATGTTTGCTGGAGTTGCTGTAGTCTGCAGCCTGGAATGGGACTCTGTGAGCACTGGGATAGCCAGGCTTCTCAGTCTTTCATATTTTCTCAGAGACTTTCCTCTGAGCACCCTCTCCATTAAGTCTCTCCACATGGTCTTTACGGTAGGTAGCTAGATATCTTAAAATGTAGCTCAGAAATCGAAGAGAATAGGAGAAAAGCTGCCAGTCTTGCTTAATGCCTAGACTTTCAAGTCCTAGGCCATCACTTCTGCTGCTTTTTGTACTTAGTGAAGTCACAGGCAGTACAGAATCAATGTGGGAGAGAGCGCACAGGTGAACAAAGCGAGCACAGCACTAAATGTCCTCATTTTCAGTGTGGGTATCAGAGGGTAAGCCACCTTACGTAACCTTACATAAATATATATTATGTATACCTTACATAATATATTACTACTGCGTAGCGGAACAAACGGGAGCTCTGGTAGCATAGTGCCTAAGGCACTTGACTGCTAACCAGAAGGCTGGTGGTTCACACCCACCAGCCGCTCCTCAGAAGGAAGGTTGGGCAATCTACTTCCGTAGTGATATCGCCTCAGAAACCCAAGGAGGGGTTGCTATGAGTCAGGTCAGACTCCACAGCACATAACAACAACAACAACAGTGGAACAAGAATTCAATCTCTGCTCTGTTTTCACTCCCAACCAAAATGGTTCACCCTTAAGATTTTTGTGCTCTCCTTAAGAAAATCAAACTTTTTTCTCCTCTGCTTTAGGAATATTTTCCATAAGCTTTAATAGGCCACACACAAAAATTTCCACTGTGTCCATTAAATTCATATAACAAAAAATAAAATAGAATTTTCATACAGATAAATAATTATATCAATGTAAGTGGAAAAAAATTATAAGCGGCATAAGAAATTAAGAGTCCAGTTTTCATTAAATTCAAAAGTTGACCGTCTAAAAACTGACCGGTTGAAGATTTTGAGCGTATGAATTGTGTGATCCTTGAGAGAAAGTAGCCACATGATTTTGTATGGTTTTATGAGTTCATGAAAAGAAATGTTTGATCTGTTTTATCTCTTATCTTCTTTGGATTGAGGCCTATTTTTTATTTATTTATTTTATTTTTTGAAATTTTAGTTTAGGTCCTTAAAAATGCTCCAAAATAGTATTGTTATGGATTGAATTATGTTCCCTCAAAAAAAAAGTGTGCTGTAAATCCTAACCTCTGTGTCTGGGTTATAATGACATGTGAGAATGGGTTGTCTTTGTTATGTTAATGACGCAGGATTAGTGTAGAGTGTATCTGGAGTCAATTAGCTTTTACATATAAAAGAGATTAAACAAGAGAGCAGAGGAGAGATGGAGTAAAATAGATGTCAAGACACCTGGAGATCTCCAAGGAATCAGGACACAGAAGCTAAAGAGACAATGACAGTCCTTGAGAGCCAACAGCTAGAGATAGCCTTCCCCTAAAGGCAGCATTACAAATTCACACTTCTAATCTCCTCAACTGTGAGAATATAATTTTCTGTTTGTTAAAGACATCACTTGCGGTGTTTCTGTTATAGCAGCACTAGATAATTAAAACATGCAGATTATCAGATTATGTAGCTCCTGGTCAATGGCAGTGTTCTAGTTATCTACTCACAGAGGTCAACATTGTCACTCATAACTGAAATTTTAATCTTGAAACAAAGGAATTGAATATTAAAACATGAAGACCACAGGATATCAAATACGAAGAAATCATGCTGCATAATATGTAATCCAAATCAAAATACTGGTTGGTAATTTTGAATTCATAATTCCCTATTCACTTAGAAAGAAATATGCTGTGTACTTTTTTCTTATTCACAAAGTATTATAATTCCAGAAATAGAAACTGTTACATTAAAAGTCTGGGCATTTTTTCAATAGGCAAATTATAGTTTTAATTTTGGAGATTTTTTAAAAATCAGGATGGTATTGACATAATTACTCATTTAAAAAATGTGAAACCACTTTAGATGGAGTTTTTCTATATATGCTGAAGAATGTCTGAAATAGTTCCTCCCAGTCAAGAGCCACTCCATGAACTGGCAGTACCCAAGGACTGGATAAACCTTCCTATTTCCCTCCATCCTCGCCACTGTTTGTATTCTTTCACTGTAAATTGAATCACTCTGATGAATGAAAATTTTTTGTTTTTGTTTAAATTCGTCACTCCTTCCTTCATATATGCAAGGTTGAAGACCTGCACAATTATTTTTGATCACTTGTTTCCTCTCCTGTAAATTGCCTATTCATGTATTTATCAATTTTTAAAATGACAATTGGCTTTTTCTTATTGGTTGGTAGGATTCTGAGCACTAATCTCTTACCTTTAATAAACATGTTACATATACTTCTTCCAATCTGTGACTTGTTTTCTTGCTGCCTTGCTTTTCTTCAGCATTGTTGTTGATGTCACTGTGTTAACCAAACCAAACTCGACTCATAACAGCCCTATGAGACCCAGTAGTTTCTAGGTCTGAAAATCTTTACAGAGTGGACTGCCTCATCTTCCTCCTGCAGAGTGGCTGGTGGTTTTGGTTAGCAGCTGAATGCCTTAACTACTGTGCAACGGGACCTCCTGTCATTGTGTTTCAGGTGTCTTCATTTGGATTAATTATTGCAATTTCCTATAGTTAATTCATTTTAGGTCTAGCAAATAAGTTTTTCAAAGAAATAGTGTTCAAAGAACATTCATCAATATGAAACTTACCTTTGTGTATGTTATGAGATAAGGAGCTAAATGTATTGTATTTCTATGTACCAAAAAAACCAAACCCACTGTCATTAAGTCAATTCCAACTCATAGTGACCCCCACTAGGTTTCTGAGGCAATAAATCTATGGAAATAGATTCCCGATCTTCCTTCTTTGGAGTGGCTGGTAGGTTTGAACCACCAATCTTCTGGTTAGCAGTCAAATGCCTTAAGCACTGCACCACTCAACATGATTTATCAAATAGTCCACTATTTTTCTCTCCTCTAATGTAATTTTTATATACTATGGCCTATATTTATGTGTGACTGATTTTTTTCCCTGTTTTTCCCTTGATATAATTGTTTACTGTACCAAAAACCAAAAACTGTATGGTAGAAACTAGATATTTCTTATATATCTTGATACCTAAGGAGGAGTTCTGGTGGCATAGTGCCTACGGCATTTGACTGCTAACCAGAAGGCTGGAGGTTCAAATCCACCAGCCACTCCTCGGAAGGAAGCTTGGGCAATCTACTTCCGTAGTGATACCACCTCAGAAACTCAAGGGAGGGGTCGCTATGACTCAGGGCCGACTGGATGGCACATAACAACAACAACAACAACAACTGCCTCGGAAACCTAAGGAGGAGTCGCTATGAGTCAGATCCGACTCAAATGACAGTGAGTTTTAGTAGATATCGAAAAAAGCCTGCGTGCAGTTTTCAAGCTCTCAGCTGCTAACAAAAACGTCAGCAATTCCAACCCACCAGTGGCTCAGTGGGAGAAAGACAAGGATCTGTCTCCGTAAAGATTACAGCTTAGGAAAACTTGATAGGGAAGTTCCACTTTGTCCTACAGGGTCACTATGAGTCAGAATCAACTTGATGGCACATAACAACAACACATTATTGTAGTTGTTAAGAATATACACATCAGAATATACATCAATTCAATAATTTCCACATGTTCAATTAATGACATTGATTAATTTCTAGTTTTGTAGTCATATTCACCCTCCTTTTCTGACTTGCTCTTCCCATAAACTCACTGCCTTCTAAGCTTCCGATCTATTCATTCAAGTTACTGTTGTCAATTGGATTCCACATAGAGAGATCAGGGGTTCATCTAGCTTCCATGGCTCCAGAAAATAGGATTCCATAAGAATTCATAATTCTCTTCTATATTTTCCCATTTTTGACCTGGATCCTTCTATAGAATATTTTATCATGGAGTTCAGTAATAACACCTGGGCACTACCCAGTTCTTCAGGTATCCAGGCAAAGGAGGCAATTAACCACCTATTTCATTTTGCCTTACTATTCCTGACTTACTTTTTTCTTCCTTTACTCTAGGTAAATAGAAACCAGTTGTGACTTGGATAACTGCTTGCCAGCTTTTTTAAAATTACCTGATTATTTTATTTTATTTTAAAAAATTTTATTGTGCTTTGGGTGCAAATTTACAAATCAAATTTGTTTTACATTCAACAGTTCATGTACATTTGATTTCATACCCTGGTTACCATCCTCAACCTGGTTACCATCTCCTCCCCTGGTGGCATAGTGCCTAATGCATTTGACTGCTGACCAGAAGGCTGGTGGTTCAAACCCACCAGCCACTCCTCTGAAAATTAAAAAAGAATCAAGGCAAATTTAATGTAGAATAAATGAAGGCTTATTCTACCAGACATCAAGATGTTGCTATCTTAAAAGTTGGAGAGTGAAAAAATTACAACAATCAAAGCTTCATAATGTGGTACCCAGGTTATAAAGGAGATGCTCGGAAGAGAGGAATATGCCAACACACGACAATGCAAATGCACTAGGAAAGTTTATTAGCTAACTTAAGTTAGGGTCTTTGCCCTTACCAGGTCAGTGGCTCAAGCAAAAGATCCCGTGCCCCGATATTCTCACAAATTTATGGAACAATATGGGGAGGGGCAGCACCAGGGCGAGAGGGTACAGATGATTGGTTGTTGCTAAGGGATTTAGGGCAGTGATCTAAGATGTTGGGGGACGTAAAGAAACCCCCCGGCTCCAAAGTTCACTTAGGAAAATATTATCTAGGGAGGATGCGGCTCAGGTATGTGGGAGACTTTCAGGAGTCGAGCAAATCTCCGATACTGCTGAATCCGGATGGCTTTTGTGATGTGTGCTGAGTTCGGAGGAAGTTCCTTGATACCTGCTGAGACTGAAGGGCAGATAAAGGCTCTAAAGAGTCCAAAAGTTCTGTTAGTAATGCTGACACTAAAAGGTTTCTGGTTAAAGATTTTCCTGGAGGCTACTAGAGCTCTCAGACTCACAATAGTTGTTGATTTTGTGTTGTCCTCATGGCCTGCTTTGGCCAACAGGATGTTATAGACATGTCCAAGAGAGATCACGAAATGTGTTTTGCACCCTGGTAATCCACAATGAGAAGAGCATTACCTCAGTAATTGATGCTCCTTCAACCTGGGCCCTAGAACAAAAACACATGGAAAGACCTTAGCCCAATCCACAGCCAACAGCCAAGTCCAATCAACTTTAAACTAAAGTAGAGCCACATAAATGAGACCAGTTTACATTTTTACAACTGACCTAGAGACTGATGAACTTAAAAAAAAAAAAAAAAAAAAAAAGTTTTATTGTATTAAGCCACTGAGTTTTAGCATATTTATTATTCAGCATTTTTGTAAAAAATGGCTCATTTACAGAACACTAAGTGAGTCATAGCACATAAAATAAATTGATTTGGGATCTGATTTCTTGCTGATGGATTTTACAAGCCAAGAACAGTGTCTCACTCCCATAAGTGTTCAAAAGACATATTTTCTCTATTAAATTAATTAACTTAACACAGACTTCACATAGTCAGTGTTATTAGGTATTGCCCTATGTAGTCTCTTATCTACTCCTAGTGATGATTATATGAATCTTTGGTTTTCTTCATTCTTCTTTGCTCTGGATGAGGAGATACCCATCGTTGCATCTAGATGGCTGCTTGCAAACTTTTAAGATCTCAGTCACTACTTGCCAAAGTAAGATGTGGAACAGTGTTTTGTGTAGTATGCTATGTCAGTTGAGCTTGATGTCACCTGAGACGATGGTCCCAAGCCCACAGGTCCAAGTACTAGCTCCCTCTATGACCAAGAAGTGACTACAAACTTGTCCTTTGTCAGCGCTACTATACATCTGGGAATTATTACAGAACACACCAATACATTTGTAGAAACATTGTCTGCCAACTCTATACATGGTCTTGGGCATAGACATAGACATACCTAATAGTTCAGCCAGTCCACCCATCTATCCATCCATATATCCACATTTGCCTTCTCTGACAACACAGTACTATATGTGCTAAAGGGTTCATTTTTGTTGTCTGCACCTCCCATGCACCACTCTGTGTCTTCCTCCTCTTCAATGCCACTGCATTGATCACTCACATTTGGTACATTGCCCTTCTCTTCACCCAAATCAATACTTGTCTCTACGTATCTAACAGTGTTCCCTCCCCTCCCCTCCCAACCCTGGTAACCAACAAAGAAAATTTCCTTCCACATAGAAACCTTTCCTTGACCTTTTATAATAACGGACTAATACAATATTTTTCCTTCTGTGATTGATTTATTTCACTCAGTATAATGTCCTCCAACTTCATCCACATTATACAGTGTTTTACAGATTCTAGGTTATTCTTTAGGTTTGCAAAGTGTTCCATTGTGTTTATGTACCATAGTTTGGTTATCCATTCTTCAGTTGATGGACACCTAGGTTGTTTCCATTTTTGCCTATTGTAAATAGTGCTACGATGAATATGGGTGTACATATATCTGTTCTTGTCCTAGCTCTCACTTCTTTAGGATATAAGCCTAGTAATGGAATGGCGGGAACTCTGGTAGCATAGTGCCTAATGCACTTGACTGCTGTCCAGCAGGCTAGCGGTTCAAACCCACCAGCCACTCCTCGGAAGGAAGATCGGGCAATCTACTTCCCTAGTGATACTGCCTCGGAAACCCAAGGAGTGGTCGCTATGAGTCGGGTCTGACTCGACGGCACATAACAACAACAACAAATGGAATGGCTGGGTCAAATGGTATTTCTAATTCCAACTTTTCAAGGAATTGCCATACTGCTTTCTACAGTGGTTGTATCATTTGATAGTCCCACCAACAATGTATGAGAATCCTAATCTCTCCACATCCTCACCAACATTTGTTATTTTTTGTCTTGATGAACTTTGCTACTAGTGTTATAGTGTTGGGGCAAGATGGTCGCTCATTGTTGTCTTGATTTGTATCTCTCTAATGGCTAGTGATTGTGAGCATTTCTTCATATGTTTGTTGACCACCTAAATATCCTCTTTGGTAAAATGTCTATTCATGTCTTCTGCCCGTTTTTAATTCAATGATTTTTTTGTTGTTGTTGTTGTTATTGAGGTATTGGAGTTTTCTATAAATTCTAGAGATAAGTCCCTTGTCAGATATGTCATTGCCAAATATTTTTTCCCAAT
>NW_006922117.1:1553706-1556210 GCF_000298275.1 Orycteropus afer afer | reverse complement strand
AACCTTCCTTCCGAGGAGTGGCTGGTGGGTTTGAACCGCCAGCCTCCTGGTTAGCAGTCAAGTGCCTTAGGCACTATGCTGCCAGAGCTCCTATGCTATATATTAGGGCCCCTAAATTTGCCCCTAGTTTTTCCTTGAAGAATTTTATGGTTTTAGGTTTCATATTGAAGTCTTTGATTCATGTGGAGTTAGTTTTTGTGTATGTAGTGAGGTGCAGATCTTGTTTCATTTTTCTGCAAATGGATATCCAGTTTGCCAGCACCATTAGTTAAACAGACAATCTCTTCCCCATTTAATGGATTTTGGCCCTTTGCCAAAGATCAATTGACCATAGGTCAATAGTTGTATTCTGGGTTCTCAATTCTATTCCATTGATCTATAGATCTGTCATTATACCAGTATCAGGCAGTTTTGACTACTATGGCTGTAGAGTAGGTTTTGAGATCTGGCAGTGTGAGACCTCCTATTTTGTTCTTCTTCTTCAATAGTGCTTTGCTTACCCAAGGTCTCTTTTCTTTCCATATAAAGTTGTTGTAGGTACCATCAAGTTGTCTCCGACTCACAGCAACCCTATGCACAGCAGAATGAAACACCATCATGTCCTGCGCAAGCTCTGTGATCCTTGCTATACTTGAGCACATCACCGCTGCCACCGTGTAATCTGTCTCACTGAGGGCCTTCCCCTCTTTTGTCGACCCTCCACTTTACTAAGCATGACATCCTTCTCCAGGGAGTGGTCCCTTCTGACAACATGACCAAAGTAGGTGACACAAAGTCTGGCCATATTTGCCTCCAAGGAGTATTCTGGCTGCATTTCCTCCAGGACAGAACTGTTAGTTCTTTTAGCAGTCCACGGTACTTTGAGCATTCTTTGCCAAAACTACAGCTCAAAAACATCAATTCTTCTTCAGTCTTCCTTATTCATTGCCCAGCTCTCATATGCATATGAGATGATTGAAAATACCATAGCTTGTGTCAGGCATGCCTTAGTCCTCAACAAGGCATTTTTGCTCTTCAGTACTTGAAAGAGGTTCTTCGCATCCGATTTGCCCAGTGCTATACATCATCTGATGTCCTGACTGGTGCTTCCATTGGCATCAATTATAGAATCAAGCAATGTGAAGTCTTTGATAACTTCAATTTTTCTTCATTTATTGTGATGCTACTTACAGGTCCAGTTGTGAGGACTCTTTGTTTTTTTTTTTTATATTGAAATGTAATCCATACTGCAGCCTGTATTCTTCAATCTTGATCAGTAAGTGCCTCAAGTCATCCTCACTTTCAGCAAGCAAGGTTGTGTCATCAGCGTATCACAGGTTGTTAAGGATTCTTCCTGCAATCCTGATGCCACATTCTTCTTCACATACTCTGGCTGCTCAGATTATTTGCTCGGCATACAGATTGAATAAGTGTAGTGAAAGGATACAACCCTGACAAACTCCCTTCTTGATTTTAAACCATGCAGTGTCCCCTTGTTCTGTTCAAATGACAGCCTCCTAGTCTATGTACAGGTTCCTCATGAGTACATTAAGTGTTCTGGAATTCTCATTCTCCTCAATGTTATCCACAATTTGTTAAAATCCACACAATGAAATGCTTTCACATAGTCAATAAAACACAAGTAAACATCTTTCTGGTATTTTTTGCTTTGAGCCAAGATTCATCTGACATCAACAACAATATCCCCTTTCTGCATCCTCTTCTGAAACCAGCTTGCATTCCTGGAAGTTCTCTGTCAATAAACTGCTGCTATCAGTTTTGGATTATCTTCAGTAAAAGTTTACTTGCATACAATACTAATGATATTGTTCAATAATTTCCACATTCTGTGGATCACCTTTCTTTGGAATGGGTACAAATATAGATCTCTTCCAGTCAGTTGGCCAGGTAGCTGTCTTCCAAATCTCTTGGCATAGCTGAGTGGGTGCCTCCAATGGGGCATCTGTTTGTTGAAATATCTCAGTGGGTGTTCCATCAATTCCTGGGTCCTTGTTCTTCACCAATTCCTTCATTGAAGCTTTGACTTCTTCCTTCATTACCATTGATTCTTGAAGATATGCCACCTCCTGAAATGGATGAAGACCGACTAGTTCTTCTTGGCACAGTGACTCTATGTATTCCTTCCATCTTCTTTTGATGCTTCCGGTATCATTCAATATTTTGCCCACAAATCTTTCAATATTGCAACTCAAGGCTTACATTTTTTCCTCAGTTCTTTCAGCTTGAGAAATGCTGAGCGTGTTTTTCCCTTTTGGTTTTCTAACTCCAGGTCTTTGCACATTTCATTATAGTAATTGGCTCTGTCTGCTCAAGCTGCTCTTTGAAATCTTTTGTTCAGTTCTTTTATCTTGTCATTTCTTCCATTTGCTTGCTTTAGCTACTCTTCACTCAAGGGCAAGTTTCAGAGTGTCTTCTAACATCTATTTTGATCTTTTCTTTCTTTCTCATATTTTTAATGACCTCTTGCTTTCTTCATGGATGATGTTCTTTTTTTAAAAAAAAAA
>NW_006922117.1:1540762-1552656 GCF_000298275.1 Orycteropus afer afer | reverse complement strand
AACCGCATTCCCTCCCCTCCCCTCCGACCCCTGGTAACCAACAAAGAAAATTTCCTCCAATAGATAAACCTTTCCTTAACTTTTACAATAATGGACTAACACAATATTTGTCCTTTTGTGACTGACTTATTTCACTCAGCATAATGTCCTCCAAGTTCAATGGATGATGTTCTTGATGTTGTCCCACAATTCTTCTGGTTTTCGGTCATGGTGTTCAATGCATCAAATCTGTTCCTTAGATGGTCTCTAAATTCAGGAGGTATATATTCAAGATCATATTTTATCTTTCATGGACTTTTTAAAATTGTCTTCAACTTCAAGTTGAACTTGCATATGAACAGTTGATGGTCTGTTCCACAATCAGCTCCTGGCCTTGTTTTGGCTGAAGATATTGAGCTTTTCCTTCACCTCTTGATACAGATGTAGTCAGTCTGATTCCTGTGTACTCCATCTGGCAAAGTCCATGTGTATAGCCACCGTTTGTGTTGTTGAAAAAATGTATTTGCAGTGGCTAAGTTGTTGGTCTTGAAAAATTCTATTATGTGATCTCCAGAGTTATTTCTGTCACCAAGGTCAAACTTTCCAACTACCAGTAATTCTTCTTTGTTTCCAACTTTTGCATTCCAATCACAGTGATAATCAACACATTTTGATTGCATGTTGGGTCAATTTCAGACTGCAGAAGTTGATAAAAATCTTCAATTTCCTCATCTTTAGCTTTGGTGGTTGGTGTGTAAATTTGAATAATAGTAGTATTAATGGATATTCCTTGTAAACATATGGATATTTTCTTATCACTGAAAGCCTTGTACTTCAGGACAGATTTGAAACATCCTTTGTGATGATGAATGCCACGCTATTCCTCTTCAAATTGTAATTCCCGGCATAGTAGATCATATTGTTGTCTGATTCAAAATGGCCAAAACTGGTCCATTCAGCTCACTAATGCCTGGAATAGCAACCTTTATTCATTCCATTTCATTTTTGACAACTTCCAATTTTCCTAGATTCATACTTTGTACATTCCATGTTCAGATTATTAATGGATTTTTGCAGCTGTTTCTCCTCAATTTGAGTCCTGCCATGTCAGCACATGGAGATCCTGAAAGACTTACTTTACCCATATCATTAAGTTTTGTTCTACTCTGATGAGGCAGCTCTTTCCCAGTTCTATTTTGAGTGCCTTCCATCCAAGGGGCTCATCTTCCTGCACTGTGTCAGACAATGTTTCCAAGCTATTCATAAAGTTGCCCAGTAATGTATCAGACAGTATTTCTCTGCTATTCATAAGGTTTTCCTTGGCCAATTTTTGAGAAGTGGGTGGCCTCTTCCTTCTTCCTAGTCTGTCTCAGTCTATAAGCTGTGTTAAAACCTATGTACCACGTGCAACCCTGCAGGCGTTTGAAACACCAGTGGCACAGCCTAACGCCTCACAGCAATGTGCAAGCCCCACAGGATGACAAACTGACAGACAAGTTTGTCTCCTTTAGCTGTTGGAAACCTCTCTGCCCTCCTGTTACCTAATTTCTACCTGGGTCCTGACACTCTTGTGGTCCCTGGGCCACTCCCTCCCTTTCCTGGCTCTAGGAGCCTGGGCCTCCTTGCCTCCTGCCTCTTACCATATAAAGTTAGTGATTGATTTTTCCATATCTTTAAAGAATGTTTATGGGATCTGGATTGGGATTGCATTGAATGTATAGATTGCTTTGGGTAGAACTGGCATTTTCACAATGTTCAGTCTTCCTATCAATGAACATAGTATGTTCTTTCATTTCTGTAGATCTCTTATGGTTTCTTGAAAGAGTTTTATTTACTTATTTATTTATTTTAATAGTTTTCTTTGTACAGGTCTTTTGTGTCCCTGGTAAGATTTATTCCCACGTGTTTTATTTTTTATTTTTTTGGTAGCTATTGTAAATTGTATTGATCTCCTTATTTCTTTTTCAGCAATCTCTTTGCTGGTATAGAGGAATGCAACTTATATTTGGATGTTGATATTGTATCCTGCCACAATGCTAAATCTCTCAATTAGTTCCAGTAGATTCTTGACTGCGTTTCTTGGTTTTTCTAGGTACAGGATCATATCATCAGCAAATAGGGAGAGTTTGACTTTTTCCTTATCAATTTGGATGCATTTGATTTCCTTTCCTTGCCTTATTGCTTTCCCTAGGACATTTTGAAGTGATTGCTGATTTTTTAAATTATCTTGATCAGGTGATGCTAACTAAGAGCTGCACTTCCCCCTCTGAATTTCAGAAAACAAGTTAGGAGCTTCCACTTCCCCCTGTGAAATTAACACTACTGGTTTTAAGGTTGGTAATTCCCACACAAACATTAACTGCAAATAAAAGCAGATCATACTTTTTGATTGCTGTGGAGACAAAAAGCCATATGGAACACTACTTTCAGTTTTCTCTGAGTTGTGAAAACCTGAGGGGAAACAGTGTGGTATTTGGACACTGTTTTGCTTGGACTAATGTGTACCTTCATTGTGTTAAAGTTTGATTATGGATGGTAGACAGCCTGATACTCTAGTCTGTCTACAAATCATCTTATTCTGTCACAGGAGTCTTTAACACTCGTGATTATCACCAGCAACCACCCTAATGATTTTTACTGGCTGAACTCTGACCTAATTTTGCAGCTTATACTGACTGAGAGTTCTTTAAAAGTCTTTAAGGAGTAGAATAGTCTCCATCTAGAAAAATTATATTCCTATCTTAGGACAAGGTAAAGGAAAAAAGATTTAGACAAAAAAGAAAAGAAAGCAATCTTCAATAAAGCTCTGAGAACTCTATGGAAAGAAAGTAGAGTTAGCATTCAAGGGAGGACTCACCAGATATCACTCTTGAGAAGGCCCAGGTAAGTGGTAAGTAAAGAGGCTACTACTGGTACTAGTACCCATGTTTTTAAGCTTCCTGGAGGTTACTTCAACAGCTCTCCTTCAGATCGCACTACTGACACCAAGAAATACTGGTGAGTCTGATTGAAATTAAAAGTGCAGAGTTTTTATTGAGAGGAAAAGCATTTTGAAAATTGAGAATCACCAAGTCCAGAGGATTCTGAACTAAATGATCCAAGTATGAGACAATTCAGGGAGATTTCATAAGAAAATACAAGGGAATTTAGTAAAAATTCAGTGATTGTTAGGCATTTACGTAATGGTTATAAGGAAATCAGAAAAAATCAGTGGTTGATATTTAAGTAATAAATACAAAACTGGTTGATGGTACATTGCATTGGTAGATTACATACTTTTCTAAAATTAATTTTTTTTCTTTTAAAGATACAAAGTAATAATTAAATTGGCCACATCTGGCCTCAAAACAATCATGCAACCCTTCTTTGTAATTGTAAAATTTATTATGAGTTAATATGTGTTCTGAGAATTGTTTTGGACATGGCCTCTTAAGCAGCAAGATAAACCCTTAAACAATAAAAATTCCATTGTTTTCTGAAATTGTTTACCAAATAATTTTCCCAGGGTAAAATGGAGAGGTATAGAAATTATAGGCTGCATTCTTGATTCTGTTGTCACTTTTGATTCAGAATGGAGTTTTAGCCTTAGACTTTAGCTAAAGTTGGGAGTCCTAAGTTAATTCAGGGTGCTTCCCTAAAGATTTATTCTTTAGAAATTCTATTGGGCAGTTCTACTCTGTTCTATAGGGTCTCTATGACTTGGGATAAAGTCAACAGCAGTCAGTGTTTTGAATCTTTATGGAAGCAGATTTCCACATCTTTCTCCAGATTCAAATTGTCAACCTTGTATCCAATACTTAATCACCATGCCACCAGGGCTCACTTGAATTTCTCACAGGGATTTTAATATTATTAAAATATGTAAACACAATACCAATATGTAAAATGTAGTATTGCATATGAACACAAAAGACTCAGTTATCAATAAGTATTCATTTGAATTGGAAAGGCTAAAACTGTCCCCAGCTGCTGCAAACAGTTAAGTGCACGAGTACAATTTCATAGGTCAGTGGTTTGAGCCCACCCAGAGGTGCTATAGGAACCTTGGACAACAGCCCTGATGATCTAATTCTGAAAGGTCATAGCCTTGAAAACCCTATGGAGTGCAATTCCACTCTGCACACATGGGGTTGACATGAGTCAGAATGGAGTCATAACAACTAACAAAATCAAAGTGCTAAAACTTATGTAGAAATTCAGATTTCTACTGTAATCAAGTCCTAAATCTTCAAGGATCTTCTCTTAAAAAGGCAAGAAGCGTTAATTTTATATAAATAATGAAATTACTAATTCCTATTCATTTACTATAGGAGCTCTGGTAGCATAGTGCTTGAGGCGCTTGACTGCTAACCAGAAGCCTGGCGATTCAAACCCACCAGCCACTCCTCGGAAGGAAGGTTGGGCAATCCTACTTCCGTAGTGATACTGCCTCGGAAACCCAAGGAGGGGTCGCTATGAGTCGGGGCCGACTCGACGGCACATAACAACAACAACATACATATATATATATATATATATATACGTATATATATATGTATATATATATATATATATATATATATATATATACCCATGCATGTGAATATATTTATACACATTCATATATATGTTCACATATATATATATATTTTATTTGACAGAAGTGAATGATTTGGAAGATAGATATGAAATGTTTAATTTACAGTAAAGAAAATTAAGAGCCTTTCCTAAATTAGAGATAATCACTTTTTAATTTTATTTTGCCGTTGTTGGTGCTAGGTGCTGTTGAGTCAGCTTTGACACATAGCGACCCTATGTACAGCAGAACGAAACACTGCCCAGTCCTGTGCCAGTCTCACAATTCTTGGTATGCCTGAGCCCTTTGTTCCAGCCAATGTGTCAATTCATCTTGTTGAGAGCCTTCCCCTTTTTTGTTGACCCTTCAATTTAACAAGCATGATATCCTTCTCCAGGGAATGGTCACTTCTGACAACATGACCAAAGGTGAGACGAAATCTGTCCATTCTTGCTTCCAAGGAGCATTCCAGATGTACTTCCTCAAGGATAGATTTATTTGTTCTTCTAGCAGTCCATGGTGCTTTCCGTATTCAGGATTCGTAGCACATACTCAGCTTTCAGTATTCTCAGGACATAGTCAGCTTTCAGTATTCTTCCTTCACAGACACCACAACTCAAAAGCATCAAATCTTCTTTGGTCTTCCTTATTCGTTATTCAGCTTTCACATGCATATGAGACAATTTAAAACACCATGGCTTGAGTTAGGCATACCTTAGTCTTCAGAGAGATATTTTTGCTCTTCAGCACTGTAAAAAGGTCTTTTGCAGCAGATTAGCCAAGCACAATATGTCGTCCGATTTCTCAAATGTTGTTTCCAATGGTGTTGATTATGGATGCAAGTAATATAAAATTTTTGACAACATCAATCTTTTCTCCATTTATCATGATGTTGTTTATTGGTCCCGTTGTGAGGATTTTTGTTTCCTTTATGTTGAAGTGTAATCCATACTGCAGACTGTATTGTTTAATCTTCATCAGTAAGTGTTGCAAGTCACCTTCATTTTCATTACGGAAGGTTGTATCGTCAGCCTTACTCCAGTCCTAATGCTGCATTCTTATTCATAAAGTCCAGCTTCCCATGTTATTTGCTCCCCCTACAGATGGAATAAATGTGGTGAAAGAATACAACCCTGACACATTCCCTTCCTGATTTTAAACCATACAGTATTGTCTTGTTCTGTTCAAATAAAAGCTTCCTGGGCTATGTACAAGTCTCTCATGACAATTAAGTATTCTGAAATCTCCATTCTTCTCAATGTTATCCATAATTTGTTATGATCCACAGAGTCAAATGCTTTTGCATAGTCAATAAAACACAAGGAAACATGTTTCTCCTATCCTTTGCTTTCAGCCACGATCCATCTGACATCAGCAATGATATCCCTCATTCTGCTTCCTCTTCTTCTGAATCCAGCTTGCATTTCTGGAAGTTCCCTGCCAATATACTGCTGCAATTCCTTTTGAATTATCTTCAGCAAGGCTTTACTTATGTGTGATATTAATGATATTGTTCAATAATTTCCACATTCTGTGGGATCACCTTTCTTTGGAAAGGGTAGAGATATGTATCTCTTCAAGTCACCTGGCCACATAGCTGCCTTCCAGATTTTTGCCATTAAGCCAAGCTATATTACTTAATATCGTAAGGTAAAATATTTATTTCATTTAAATGTTATTTATTTATTTATTTTTATATTTATATGCTCGATATTTTACTTCTACTTCGTTTTACATTAAATTTCTAGTAATGACTTTCTTGACTTCTTTTCATTTCACCCTAACAGCCTATTTATTCTCTCAACATACTTTCTCTATGGAAATTCTATGTTTCAAAGGAGTTATATATATGGATGAATTTTACTTGTTAGAGTAAACATTAAGATATTCTACTAATTGAATAGCATACAGAATGTGCGATAGAAATAAATCAAGACTAACTGGTAGACCTTGGTCTCGCCAGCCTGTACATTCAGATAAAGCAAAGGTAACATAATACTGAGATTTTGATAGTTGTTACCCACTTTCTTATTCACAATTACATTCACCTGTAGAATGTCTGCCACATGCATCTGCAGACTACAGAGAGTATCCTACTTGTGCTCACAAGTCAGAGTCTGTGGGTTCTGCTGCTTCCAAACTCCTTCCAACTCTTGATTGAAAATCAAAGTTGTTTTGTTATGATATAAAAAATAAAATGTAAAGAGTAATTAGTGAATTATCATGTGAACTAAGAAAGGCTTGGGGAAAAGAAGTAAACATCATAGAATGTTAAGAGAGACATGCAGATAAGGCAGCTATAATTTCTTCATGGGAAAGATTAATTAGGGTAGTACTTTGCTTACACTCCAAAGACATGAAATTAAAGAAACTATGTTTTTTAGACAATTTCATGAACATTCAGTAATATCAGAGGCTTTAATTCCAATTTTGAAGAAAAGCCAATATGTGATTAAAAGTACTAAAAATGTCAAGCAAATAAAAGTCACCAAGTTGTAAACTTTGATGGATGTTTTTAAATGGTTTAGTACGAGAATATTTTGTGGCTCTCACCAGGTATTCAATTTCATTCTTGGCTGTGGTAAAAACAAAGTTGCTGAATCTACCAAGGACTCTGAAACACATTTTAAGAGCATGCTGCTGTTGTTGTTGTTGTTATATGCCATCTAGTTAGATCTGTAGCGACCCCTCCTTGGGTTTCTGAGGCAGTATCACTAAAGCAGTAGATTGCCCAAAGTTCCTTCTGAGGAGTGGCTGGTGGGTTTGAACCGCCAGCCTTCTGGTTAGCAGTCAGCACCTTAGGCACTTTGCTACCAGAGCTCCTTATAAGAGCATAAGAAATTATTATTACAAAGTGCATTCACTGTTAGAGGTATGCAAGTGATGTTAATTTGAATCATCTCACTTATTTATTCTTAACCTAGCATACATTCCTTGAGTGGCAGGCAGCCCAGTTAATATCCATTACATACTACACTGGATATCACAGTACACTACTCATATGCCACCTGATGAGCATATAAATATGAATGATTATATTTCTATTCACTTACAGTCTTACTGAGGAAACAAAAATTCGCACAAAATAGATAGTATTCTATATGGAAAAAATGTGTATGAAAGAACAAGGAGGGAACAATTGATTCTATAATGTGGTTGAATGAATTTGATATATGGAGTCAGAAAGACCTGAATTTGAATCATGGATCTTTCCCTTAACAGCTTAGAATGTTGTTTTTCCTTTTCAGAATTCACTTGCCCTTCAGATAAGTAGTTCCTGGGTGGTACAAGAAATTAAGGCTCTCTGCTGCTAACTGGAAAGGTGCAGGTTCAAGTCTACCCAGCGATAACTTGGAAGAAAATTCTGACCATCTACTTCTGAAAAATCAGCCACTGAAGGCCCCATGAAACCACTGAAAGCCCAGGGTTGCACTCTAATGCACCTGAAGTGTGAAGAGAACTGGTTCTGTGTTTTCTAATCACATTCTGGTTTTCTTTTGGGATATAACCCAATTTTACTCTTAGTTTGTTTTTTAGGTGGGGCTAAGGTGGAGACAAGACTCAGGTCTGGCAAATTATTTTCCTGGTCACATGACCCATATAGCCTCCTCTTACATTTAACAATTGTAAACAATTGTCCATATTTACTTACTTTTCCCAGAAGTATTTGAAAATAGAATAAAGATAACATTGAATTTTACCCCCAAAACCAAAAATCAAACTCACTGCCTTTGAGTCGGATTCAGCTCTTAGCAACTCCTCCTTGGGTTCCCAAGGCAGTATCACTATGGAAATAGTTTGCCCAACCTTCCTTCTGAGGAGTGGCTGGTGGGATTGAATGGCCAGCCTTCTGGTTAGCAGTTACCTGCCTTAGACACTATGCTACGAGAGCTCCTCATCTTAATTTGTATCTATATCAAATAAGATTTTACTAATTGTACTATATAACCACTAACCCATGATCATACGTAAAAATTAGCCATAATTAACTAATAGCATCTTGCATATGTAAATGTCCTCAATTATCTGAAATCAGTTGGTTCAAATCAAAGATCACACATTGCCTTAGGGTGCTATTTATTTTAAATTTCTTCTTATCTAGAATAAATATTTCCTTTATCTTATGTTTTCCTAAGACATTCATTTGTTGAGGCTGACCTAGTTATTCCATAGAATATCTCAGCTTCTGAATTTATCTGATTGTTTTGACTTGTTTTCATACAAATCATATTTTCTAAATATGATGTAAACAGAAAAGTATATGTAAAAATATTAAGACTTCCATTCAATGTACTTTGGAAGAATAATTCATAGGTAATGTATAAAGGTTCATATTTGGTTTTCTCACCATTAACAAGAGATTAGATGAAAAACTAAGATGGAGACAGCAATTAAGATGGAGATATCTCTATAGTGAAGCTGCAGTTTCTCCTCAGTGAGTAGGAAGTAATATGTGTGATGTCACTTTGACCCCAATTGATCTTTAATCAACTGGTTTTAGCATCCGTTGACCTTCCTTGTTTGAGTCAATCATTTCATTAGGATTGCAAACTGCCAATCATCAAATGATATCATTTTTTTTCTACAATTATTACTTGGCATTTTTTCTGTAAAATCGAGTTTTCCTTCATGAACTGTTGCCTTTTGTGTTTTCTTAGTTCTTATGTAAAATTTAAGAAATATAGTTCTCACTCTTAATTATCAATTTTCAATTTAACTCATTTATAAACAATCACCCCATTGGTGGCAAATGTGATTTTTGTTTGTTCTATTTTTTTTTACTGTTTATATATTTATTTTAAAATAATATTTAACAATATTGTATGGAAAAACAAACATAGTAGACATGTCTGTTGTTCATCAATATTTCTATTATTCCTCTTCTTCTGAGAGTATGAAAGAACTAGCCTATATTTTTCCTGTCCTTTAAAGTAAGAGGTGCTCCTGTGTGATGAGTAGTAGGTCAGTAGAATGGAATTAAGACCTAAAGCACAATTTTTCATGCTCCCTTCGCCCAGCCATGGCAAATACTCCAGCTGTTGGGGCTTCATCGCCTGGTCTCTGGGTTAGGACAATCCAGAGCAGAACGTAAGCAACCTTTAGATGCTTTGCACTGAGACAGAGACACTTTTTTGTTTTAAGCCAAAGATTTTTTAGTTTTATTACAACATAACCTGATATATATTAAGAGAGTCACTAAGATATTATACAATATCTTATGTAAAAGTTTTAAAAATCATCTCTTCAGAATTTGCTTATCACTAAAATATCTATATGCAATATGGGAATGTTTTCAAATATTCAGATATTCTGTGCTAAGTAGAGAAAACTCGGATAACTCTTCCTAGTTTTTTCTACTTTTATTCCATTTGTTCTCACATTAGTAGATGCTTGTGACTAGAATGTGCCAGCTCACTTGGTGGCAGAAGCGTTTTGGAAATCCTTTGGGTGCCTTTTATTTAAATAGATCATTGTAGTTTATCTCCAGATTGAAATAATTGGCTGAGAACTGGAAACAGCAGTCATAACAATTGTTTAACTGAGAAAGTTGATTATCCATATGTGGCTACAGGGCTTGTGAGAAATTGAAAAGGCTAAAATGCTACCAGTGCCTCCATTCAGCTCCTCATCTCTTTCAGTAGTTTCATGTTTCTCAGTTTCCAAGTTTTCTTCAGATTCACACTTTCAGATATCACACCCAGTGCTATCACACCATATGTTGCTTTCTGCCCTTTCACACTTTCCAGGAATACTTGAAAAATTTGAATCTATATTCTAGCCTGGGAAGTAAGAAATACTCAAAACTATCTATACTACAAAGGAGAAAGTGCTAAATGCCATAGGATAGGAACAGATAAAGTGCTAAAGAAGTAAACAAGCATAAAAGATTGTTTCCAGCTGTGAGATATAAGAAGCTACGGTTTTTGATACAGACCTTAAAATGTAGATAAACTATGGATATGTAACTATGAAGGGGAAAGAGAAAATATAAGACTAAGTGGCAGAAAATGCTGTTTTTTGGAGAATGAGGGTCATGGTTCATCAAGGATTTATGTGAGAAGGTAAAACATGACTCTTTTCACCTATGTGAAATGAAATCTATGTTCTGCTTCCCACTTGCGAATTTTTGTACTTTTTTTTTTTTTTTTTTTTTACCCTGTTCCCTGAAAATGTGTGACTGAGACTACCAGGTGCCATGGAGTTGACTCTAACTCATGGTCTCATGGTGACTCCATGTGCTCCATAAGGTTTTCAATGGCTGATTTTTCAGAGATACTCAGGCCTTTTTTCCAAGGCATCTCTGGATGGGCTGGTGCTTCCAATCTTTCCATTAGAAGAAATTATGTTAACTGTTTGCACCCAGGGACTCCAACCCAGCCTCTACATTTGGATAATTCCTATTTATTACTGAGTTTTTCATCACCACTTAAATAATACTTTTTTATGAAAATCTTTACAACTACCCTCAAAACAGTTTATGTCCTCTGGTTTTAATAGCTCTGTGTACATGGAGATTTTCTTTGATAGTATTTAACAATATTTCAATAAGTAACTTCCTGTTGTTGTTGTTGTTATGTGTCATCGAGCCGGACCAACTCATAGTGACCCCTCCTTGTGTTTCTGAGGCAGTATCACTACAGAGGTGGATTGCCCAATCTTCCTTCCGAGGAGTGGCTGGTGGGTTTAGAACCACCAGCCTTCTGGTTAGCAGTTAAGTGTAGGCACTACGCCACCAGAGCTCCTGTTGTTACGTGCCGTGGAGTTGGCCCTGACTCATAGTGACCCCTCCTTGGGTTTCCAAGGCAGTATCACTACAGAAGTAGATAGCCCCATCTTCCTTCCGAGGAGTGGCTGGTGGATTTGAACCACCAGCCTTCTGATTACCAGTCAAGTGCCTTACGCACTGTGCTACCAGAACTCCTATATATATTTAATTCTCCATTAGACTTTGAGTTCCATGAAAGAAGGGATTGTGTCTATCTACTTGGTAAAGTAGGAGCTGTTGGAATGAATGTTAGGAAAGCACCTGTTTTCTGAAGGCTAGGGAGAGGATGATTCAGATAATAACTAAAGTCTCCTTTGTTACCTTGCTAAGGTGTGAGAAGAAAATTAGGAAGTGAAAGAACAGTAGTAAAATAAGTGAATAAAAAATTTGGAAATGCCATTAAAGAATGCCAGATAATCATTCAGGAAATGTCTCTCAGAGTCATATTTTATTTTATTCATTATAATAAAGGAAATTGCCTATGGGTTTTAAAGTATCCAGCCCCAATTTTGTAATAATATTCAATAGTGTTAAAACTTATAGGGATTTGCATAAATTAACTACAACCACAATTCACCAGTGAATATAAATTTC
>NW_006922117.1:1535456-1537268 GCF_000298275.1 Orycteropus afer afer | reverse complement strand
ATTTCATTTTTGACAACTTCCAATTTTCCTAGATTCATACTTCGTACATTCCATGTTTCAATGATTAATGGATGTCTGCAGCTGTTTCTCTTCAATTTGAGTGGTGCCCCATCAGCAAATGGAGGTCTTGAAAGCTTTACCTTATCCATAGGAGTAAGGTTGGGTTTACTGAGATGATACAGCTCTTTCCCAGTCCTATTTTGAGAGCCTTCTAACCTAACTAGACTATTCATAAAGTTGCACAATAATGTATCAAACAGTGTTTCTTTGCTATTCATAAGGTTTTCCCATGGCCAATTCTTTGAGAAGTGAATGGCCTCCTTCTTCTTCCTAGTCTGTCTCAGTCTGTAAACTGGGCTGATACTTGTGCACCATGTGCATCCCACTGGGTTTGAAACACAAGTGGCTCAGCCTCAAAACTCCCATCAACACATCACCATGGTAGGACAAACCGCAGACAAGTTTGTCTCCCTGTTGCCAATCTGTCCTATCACCCTTACCTGGTTTCTTGAGGCTGACTCCTCCTCTGTCCAGATTCCTAGACCCTTTAATCCCCTTTTTCCACCCGCTCTCCTGCCCTGCTGCTTTGAGCGTGCCTGATTTCCCTCTCCTCACCTGGATCCCTGATGCTAACTGCTCCTCTGTCTGGGTTCCTGGCTTTTAATCCCCCTTTTCCTTATATCTACCTTATAATTCAATAATTCCATTCCTAAGAGAAGTGACAACATATATTTACAGAAAGTGTCATATTAGAATCTTCAGAAGAACTTTATTTACAATTGTCAAAATCTGGAAAGAGCCCAGATATTTATCAGTAGGATAAGCATCCAAAAACAAAAAACAAACTCACTGTCATTGAGTTGATTCTGACTCCTAGCAACCCCATTGGGTTTCCAAGGCTGCAAATCTTTATGGGAATAGATTGCCCCATGTTCCTTCTGTGGAGCAGCTGGCGGGTTTGAATGGCTGACCTTCTGGTTAGCAGCCAAATGCCTTATCCACTATGCCACCAGAGCTTTTGTGATCTATTTATAAAAAGAATGCTATTCAATAATTAGAAGGAATAAACTGCTGATAAATACAACATGGATGAATCTCTAAAATATCACACTGACTGAAGGAAGCCTTAAACAAAATAGTATATATATTGTATGGTTCCATTTATATCAAATTCTAGAGCATTGAAACAAATCATAATGATGGTTGTCATTGAGATAGCAATTTACTAGGATAGGTCATGAGGGAAATTTCTGAAATGTCTTGATATATATTGAATTACACAGACTCATGCATTTCTGAAAATTCAGTATACACTTAAGATTTAAACACTTCATTTTATGTGAATTTTACATCAAAAGAAAAAATATGTAAATAAATACTGAGCTCTACTTAATGGTATATATTTTGAAACATTCTTAGGAGAAAGTATTATTATGTCTGCAATTTATTTTGAAAAGCAGCACAAATAATATGACTGATGGATAATTACATAGTTGGTAAATGGATAGGTGGATAATAAAGCAAATAGGGTAAAATGGTAATGCTAGATACTTGGTGGTATATATATATGGATGTTCCTTGTAATTTCTTTCAATTTTGCTGTATGTTTAAATTTTTTCATAATTATATGTTAGGGTGAAACAGAATTCAATGGTTGAAGGGTGCAAAAACGACAAGGAGGCCACATGTTCTGACCTCCTCTAATCCCACAAAGGGAAGACAGGGTTACCAGCAGTAACCCAAGGCCTATTACTGCCAGGCCAGACATGTTGCCTCCCTCCAGTCCTTTCTCCAACCGTTCCTTCCAGAGCA
>NW_006922117.1:1533320-1535131 GCF_000298275.1 Orycteropus afer afer | reverse complement strand
AAGCACCTGAGAGAGAGTGGGCACCTCCCAGAACATTGTTTTGTGCCACTCCCAACAGAAATACTCCAGGTGGACACCTTCAGCAATCAGGAGCTCCTCAGTTGCTCATAGCAAATTCCACCTTGGAGTTTACAAAGACTTATGGGTAGAAAAGCCACAGAAAGTAATTTACTATACCACAAAGGGAAAGAGGATGATATGAATAAATAAAAGTGTAGTCTATAGAATGAGATGCATGCTGAAGTTCCCCCCATCTCCACAAAAAAGAGCAGCAACAAATCTTGGATCAAGTTCCAGAGTGGAAGGAGAGATGCAGTAAACTTCCAGATAGATTTTGAGATCTGAGGGAAGGCAGAACTTTTGCTTCAGGCCTGCACAATACTTAGCTGACCACCTTCATGATCAGCTAAGTGCCACTAAGATTTCACTTTGTGTTGTTGCTATTGTTATGTGCCGTCGAGTTGGACCCGACTCATAGCGACCCCTCCTTGGATTTCCAAGGCAGTATCGCTATGGAAGTAGATTGCCCTATCTTCCTTTGGAGGAGTGGCTGGTGGGTTTGAACTGTCAACCTTCTGGTTAGCAGTTAAGTGCCTTAGGCACTATGCTACCAGAGCTCCTTGATTGCACTTTAGGTAAAGCTAAGAAAGTCTCCCAGAGGTTCCCGACATCTAAAGTGTTTTAGACCTTGGAACTGAGAAAAGCAGAGAAGTGGTGAAAAAAATTGTACAGCTCCACTAAATTTCTCATAACTCTTATTCTTGCAGTTGGAAGTGAGTAACATTGTAGCAACAGCCTTTGAATACCAAGAGCCAAAGAAATTTTACTGTTGTAATGAATGCCTACATAGAGGTAAGACAATCAGGAAGCAGATAAACCACCTCCACTCCTTGCCTTAATAATACAAGAGCTTTGTGGAACACAGCACCCACAAGGGGCAATAGTGAGGGATCCTAATGTTTCTAAGATTAGGCAGCATTTACTGAAAGTTAGTGTTTGTTATACTATGTTTTAGCTTAAAATGCTAATTGAGTTATATATAAATAATGAAAATTATATTTTTTGCCAATCTATTTCTGTGGTCTGAAACTTGTGCCTGCTAAGAATCAATCAATCTAGCTTAAAGAGTTGGGAGTTTATTTGAAGATGGTGGAGGAGGCAGAGAGACTGTGAAGACCCTCTTCAACAAAGAAAAGGGAAACCAATTAACACAGGCACAGAACATAATCCTGGACCCATGAGTCTTGAAGGGAAGGATATAGAAGTAGACTAAACCCCAACTAGCAGAAGAATTTGCGTGAAAATACCAAAAAAGGAGACATATGGAGCTGCAGTCTAGCAGCGATCCTGAGAGATCCTGATGGCAGACAGCTTGGAGACTCCCGGAGTGGTGGTAGGACCTAAGAATTAACCAAAAAATCAACCCTGCTAGCCAGGAACTGCACGGAGGACTGTGCATGGTGACTAAGGAATAAACGGAGAAGGTGGAGAGAAAGGTGGGCTGAGCTGTGGACTTTTGCCAGTCCAGAGGGCACCTCCATTTTAAAGGTTTAAAAGCAGCTTGACTACTTTGGACATTTAAAAAGACAGCACTCTTGCAGATTACTGAGGGTTAGGAACTCGTTCTGCTTTCCAGCAACCCCAAGGACACTCCAGACCCCACAAGACTGAAAAGGTACGACATTCCTCTTGTTACTCTTATACCCCACACCTGCTTGGTGAATGGAGGTGCAGCCATCCCCCACTCCCACCTACCTTCTGGGCCCACAGGAACTCCATCACAGTCTGTGTGCTCAGACGGAGGTTGGTGC
>NW_006922117.1:1532046-1533220 GCF_000298275.1 Orycteropus afer afer | reverse complement strand
AAATTTCAATAGTTACTAAGAAAAATAAATAAATAAATAAAATAAACCACTAAACTCACTGCCATGGAATTGATAATTCTGATTCATAGTGACCCCCACTGGGTTTCTGAGGTGGTAAATCTTTATGGAAGTAGCCCATCTTCCTCCTGTGGTGCACCTGGTGGATCTGAGCCACCAACCTTAGCACTGCCCCACTAGAGGTCCTTCATTATTATAGTGAGGAAAAGAACATTTTAAAAAGGTATATTCATGTTAATAGTATGAAATAATTTTTATGAGCTGGAAAATCCATCTAGATACTAAGCTGTCACCAGAAGGCTACTTAGTGATTATGAGAAACAGGATAGGTGAGAAGATTAGTTGCCATATTAATGTAATTATCTTCACAGCACCCACAAATTTGCCAAGTCTTCAATTACTCATTCATATGTTCATTATTTTCACAATACTCCTTAATATTAGATTAGGTGACCTTCCAATATGTTTTTTTTTAAAAAACGAATATCTTCTTACTATTTCCAGTTATTCTTGACCCTTGCTAGGGAGACTTGTTGCCATCTAATGCCACAGAAGAGAGATACTTCAGCAAAAACTAAAGTCATGTATAAGACCAGACTGTATGAGTAAAGGCATCGATATCCAAATATCACCTAACACCCCTCCTCCTCCAAATAAACATACATGTACACAGTCACACACAAAGACCCCACCAAATGTTCATACTTTTTGGTGGGAATGCAAAATGGTACAATAGTTTTAAAAGGTCCGGAAGTTTCTTATGAAACTAAACATATATCTACCTTGTTGTTGTTCTTAGATGCCGGCAAGCCGTTTCTGACTCATAGCGACCCCATGAATAGCAGAACAAAACGCTGCCCGATCTTGCGCCAGCTCCACGATTCTTGCTATATTTGAGCCCATCATCACAGCTATAGTGTCAATGCATCTCGTTGAAGGCCTCCCCCTCTTTCGTCGACCCTCCACCCTACCAAGCATGACATCCTTCTCCAAGGAATGGTCCTTTCTGACAACATGATCAAAATAGGTGCGACAAGTCTGGCCATTCTCGCTTCCAAGGAGCATTTCGGGTTTACTTCCTCCAGGACAGATCTGTTAGTTCTTTTAGCAGTCTGTGGTACTTTCAGCATTCTTTGCCAGCACCACAACTCAAAAG
>NW_006922117.1:1528869-1529505 GCF_000298275.1 Orycteropus afer afer | reverse complement strand
CTCTCTTGGACTTGTTTTAATTGTCTTTAACTTCAAGTTGAACTTGCCTATGAGCAGTTGATGGTCTGTTCCACAAACAGCTCCTGGCCTGGATTTGCCTGAAGATATTGAGCTTTTCCAATGCTTCTTGTCACAGATGTAGTCAATCTGATTCCTGTGTGTTCCATCTGGTGACATCCATGTGTAGAGCCACTGTTTGTGTTGTTGAAAAAAAGTGCTTGCAATGAACAAGTCGTTGGTCTTATAAATTTCTACCATGCGAGTTCAGCATTATTTCTGTCACCAAGGCCAAATTTTCCAACTACCAGTAATTCTTCTTTGTTTCCAACTTTTGCATTCCAGTCACCAGTGATAATTTACACATCCTGATTACAAGTTCAGTCAATTTCAGACTGCAGAAGTTGATAAAAATTTTCAGTTTCCTTATCTCTGGCTTTGGTGGTTAGTGAATAAATTTGAATAATAGTCATATTAGTGGATCTTCCTTTTAGGCATATGGATATTATCCTATCACTGACAGCATTGTACTTCGAGACAGATGTTGAAACATCCTTTGTGATGATGAATGCCACGCCATTCCTCTTCAAATTGTCATTCTCAGCATAGTAGATCACATGGTTGTCTGATTCAAAATGG
>NW_006922117.1:1489568-1528673 GCF_000298275.1 Orycteropus afer afer | reverse complement strand
AATTGAACCCACATCTGTGGTTTCCAGCCAAACAGAAGACAGGCATATGAGTTGAACATTTACCTGAGGTAGATACACTCCTTGGAGAGAACAATCATGGAAGAAAGAAGGGCTGCTTATGCACAGGGAGACAGCTCAGGAGGCAGGAGTCCATGGAGGGATGGACCCTGGGAAGAGGTAACTATGAGGAGGAAGTGGGAGGGGCGCTGTTGCATTGTGGTAAACTGTGGTCAATGTCATGAGACAAAGTATATATAAACTGCTGCATGGAAAGTGAATTTTCTCTGTAAATCTTCACCCAAATCACAATAAAATAGATAAATAAAATAATTAAAAAAATAAAGTAAAGAATTGGGAGTTTATTTTTTTAAAAAAAGAGGACATCCCACAGGTTGCCAGGACCTGTGATGCACTGGGATCTCTTAGACACTAAAATATACTTTAGAAACTGGAGGATTCTAGGGATCATGTTGTCTCTGTTTTTATTGTTATGTGCCCTGGAGTCAGCCCCAACTCATAGTGACCCTATGTACAAGCGAATGAAACACTGCCCAGTTTGATGCCACCCTCACCATCTTTGCTATGTTTGAACCCATCTTTGTAGCCACTGTGTCAACCATCTCATTGAGAGTCTTCCCTTTTGTTGCTGACCCTCTAATTTGTCAAGCATGATATCCTTCTATGAGGACTCATTCCTTCTGACATGACCAAAGTACATGAGACGAAGCCTGGCCATTCTCCCTTCTAAGGAGCATTCCAGCTGTACTTCTGAGACACATTTGTTCATTCTTCTGGCAATTTATAGTATTTCAATATTCTTGCCAACACCACAATTCAAATGCATCAATTTTTCAATCTCCCTTATCATTGCCCAGCTTTCACATGCATATGAGGCTATTAAAACCATTGTGCCCTAGGTGAGGCACACCTTAGTCTTCAAAGTGATATCTTTGCTCTTCACCACTTTAAAGCAGATTGCCCAGTGCAATACATCATCTGGTTTCTTGACTGCTGCTTCCATGGGTGTTAATTTTGGATAAAAGTAAAATGAAATCCCTGACAACTTCAATCTTTCCCCATTTATCATGATGTTGCTTATGGGTCCAGTAGTGAGGATTTTTGTTTTCTTTATATTGAGGTGTAATCCATATTGAAGACAGTACTCTTTGATCTTCATCAGTAAGTGCTTTAAGTCATCTTCACTTTTGACAAGCAAAGTTCTGTCATCTGCATATCACAGGTTGTTAATGAGTCTTCCTCTAATCCTGATACTGCATTCTTCTTCATATATTCTAGCTTCTCAGATTATTTGCTCAGCATATAGACTGAATTAAAAAAAAAAAAAATCCGTGCCACCAAGTCCAATCTATTCTAACTCATAGCAACCCCCTTTGGGTTCCTGAGGCTGTAAACCTTTACAGAAGTAGATTGCCCCATCCTCCTCCCATGGAGCAGCTGGTGGATTTGAAGCACTGACTTTCTGGTTAACAACCAAATGCCTTACTCACTACACCACCAGAATTCCTTGAATAGGCATGGTGAAAGATACAGCCCTAATACATATCTTTCCTGATTTTATAACACTCATTATTCTCTTGTTCTGTTCTAACAACTGCCTTTTGGTCCATGTACAGGTTCCTCATGAGCCCAATTAAGTGTTCTGGAATTCCCATTCTTTGGAATGTTATCCATAATTTGTTATGATAAACACAGTCAGATGCCTTTGCATAGTCAATAACACAGGTAAACATCTTTCTAGTATATTTTGCATTTAGCCAAGATCCACCGGAAAGCAACAATGATATCCGTCATTCCATTCCCTCTTCTGAATCCAGTTTTAGTTTCTCACAATTTCCTGCAATTTCCTGTGCTGCTGCAACCATTTTTTGAATTATCTTCAGCAAAATTTTACTTGCATCACCTTTCTTTGGAATGGGCACAAATATCCATCTCTTTCAGTCGGTTGGCCACATAGCTGTCTTCCAAATTCCTTAGCATTAACTAGTGAGCCCCCGTAGCGCTGCATCCATTTGTTAAAACGTCGCAATTGTTTCAAATATTCCATAAATTCCTGGGGTCTTGTTTTTCACCAATTCCTTCAGTGTGGTTCAGACTTCTTCCTTCAATACCATTGTTTTCTGATCATGTGGTATCTTCTGAAATGTTTGAACATCAACCAATTCTTTTTGGTACAGTGACTCTGTATTCTTTCCATCTTCTTTCGGTGCTTCCTGCATTGTTCACTATTTTGCCTATCAAATCATTAAATATTGCAACTTGAGCTTGAATTTAGAAAAAGTTGTTATCTCTCTGGTGATGCAGCTTCTGTTTTTATTGCACCTGTGGCTAACAGACACTGGGCCCCTTACTATGTCCCTCTGTTCTCTTCCTTATTTACCTTTGCTTTCATTACTTTTACTTATATTTAATCAATAGTTAACTGAAAACAACTCACTCCCACAGAGTTGATTGCAACTCATAACAACTCCTTACGATGGAGTAAAACAGCCCTGCAGGGTTTCCAGGCTATAAATCTTTAAAGGAGCAGAATCCCACATCTTTCTTCTATGGAGTGGCTGGTGGGTCTGAACCTCTTACCTTCTAGTTAGCAGCCAAACGCTTTAACACCTGTGCCACCAGAACTCTTTTAAATGTGCCTACTCCTCATCATTTTTTTCTGCTTCTGTTTCCACTATATTTGACATATTCTTTTCTTGTATTTTTTAGTTCAAATTCCTGACAGAATCTAATTGGCCCAATTAATTACCAATATGTCCACTCCATGGATTGCCTATTTTTCTGTATGTCATATGTAGCATGAAATTGCAGTTTAGATATTTTCCCTTTAATGGACCTTTATATTCATGTATCTGTCATAGGATTTATTATAATATTTAGAATGTATTGCTTATTTATTTGTATCCTCACTAGTTTAGTGTTTTCCAAACTTATTTGATCATGCCTTGTTATAAGAAAAATACATTTTGAATAAACAATCTAAACTTTACTGCCTTTATTTGTACATAATAAGCATGCAATGCTATGCTAATAAGGAGCTCTGGTGGCAGAGTGCCTACGGCATTTGACTGCTAACCAGAAGGCTGGTGGTTCAAACCACCAGCCACTCCTCAGAAAGAAGGTTGGGCAATCTACTTCTGTAGTGGTACTGCCTTAGAAACCCAAGGAGAGGTCGCTTTGGGTCAGGTCTGACTCAATGGCAGGTAGTAACACTCTCAGAAGGAAGATGAGGCAACCTACTTCTGTAAAGATTTACTGCCTAGGAAACCCAATGGGGGTCACTATGAGTTGAAATCAACTCGATGGCACTGACTTTTTTTTTAAGTATGCTAATTCAATATGTATATTTTACCCACAGAATTCAAAATGTCTAGAAAAATTAAATTAAAAAAAAGTTATATTTTCTTCCCCCAGCCCCCAAATTATTTTTCTAGGGTATATTCAACCCATTTTGGATACCACATGTGTACATCCAAAATCCTAAAACAAGGTTTGCTGGGCTAAGCTGAAAGAGGTCAAGTCAAGGTGAGGAACAGAAAATTTCTCTTAAAGCAAATTCCTTAATGGTTAAATTTCTACATGTCCTTTGATATACGGTGAGTTCTTAATGACTGTTTCTGCCACTGGCAGGCTCTGAAATTCTGAATGTGCTCTGATGTGATCTCATGAGAAATTAACATGACAATGACTTTAAAGAGATGGTCCACCCAATATTTGGGATTCTTGATAGCAGGTAAACTTAAAGATCAATGCATATGACCCTTGAACAAGTGCTATCGTGCTGTAGCTAAAGGTCACCCAATAACCCATATGGACCTCTTTGTTTTCACTTCAGAGCATCTTTCTGACACTTTCAGATTAACTCTGCTGATTTGAATAGTATCTACACACAATAAATATATTGTCACAATATATATACATATTCTTTTAACTTTTTATTCTCTCCTGGGTCATGGTTACAGAGCACATTCATTTTCCATTCAACAGTTCACACACATTTTGTTTCATGAAATTGATTGAAATCCCCTCAATGTAACAGTTTCTTTTCCCACTTCCTGTGATTACTTTTCCCCTGTGCCTCTTTTTCCCATGCATTCCTGCCTTCTGAGCTTTCTGCCTACTCTAGTGGTGCCCTTCTGATCTCTCATGGTTGATTGTGCTAAGGAACGCACCTCCATGCTGTAATTGTTCGTCTTTCAAGCCTGTCTATTGTTTGGCTAAAAATTAAGCCACGAAAGTAAGTGAAATTCCAGGCCCGAAAAGTGATTAGGGGACATAGTCTCTGAGGTTTCACCAGTCTTTGTTTACACTTTTGAGTTTTGTTTCATATTTTTCTCCCACTCTGTCCAGGATTTCCAGTGTTGATCCCTTTCCAAGTGATTATCAGTATTAGCCAGAACCATCTAGTTTTTCTGGTTTCCATATTGTATAAGCCAAGGTTCCCATGATCTACTCAAACCAAAAAACCAAATTCACTGCCATTGATTCATTTCTGACTCATAGCAACCCCCATTGGGTTTCCGATGATATAAATCTTTATGGAAGTATATCTCCCCTTCTTCCTTCTGAGGAGCAGCTGGTGGGTATTTGAACTGCTGACCTTCTGGTTAGCAGTCAAGTGCCTTAGCCACTACTCTACCAGAGCTTGGATTTACTGTCTCCATGCATCCTTGATTTTCATCACTCTTTTTTCTCTAGATGAGGAGACTCCAATCGTTGTATGTTAGATGGCTGCTCAAAAACTTACAGGACTCCAGGCTCTGCGCACCAAAGCAGGATGTCAAGCAACGTTTTTGTGTACTATGTTATACTGACTGAGCTTGAAGTCCCCCAGAACTATGGTCCAAGGCCTACAGGTCCAGGGAGTCACTCTTTCATGGTATTTGTTTGTGTTATCAGTAAGAAGTTAATGTAACTTTGCACCCTAATAGCTTCCATATATATATAAAACCCACTGCCGTGGAGTTGGATCCAACTCATAGTGGCCCCTCCTTGGGTTTCTAAGGAGGTATCACTACAGAAGTAGATTGCCTAACTTCCCTTCCGAGGAGTGGCTGGTGGGTTTGAACCGCCAGCCTTCTAGTTAGCAGTCAAGTGCCTTAGGCACTACACCACCAGACCTCCTCCATATATATATGGACGTTTTTATAGTACATACAAATATATATGTAGAAATAATGTCTGCCAAACATATATATGTAGGCATGGGTATATTCTCCTTTTCCTACCTATCCATACCTGATTATCTTACTTGTCTACCTATGTATTCAGCTATATATGAATATCTGCCATTACTGATAACACAAAATTATTTATATAATATTATTTGCCTTTGTTGTCTGTACCTTTTGAGCACCTCTCCATGTCTTCCTTTTCCTTAGTGATATTGTGTTGGTCCCTCGTTTTTGGTATATTGTCTTTCCCTTCACACAAATCAATACTTGTCTCTTAGTTAGCAGTTTTTCCTCCCTTCCCCTCCCATACCTGGTAACAAACAAAGAAATTCCCTTCCATGTGTAAATCTTTCTTGAATTTTTGTAATAGTGTATATATACAATGTTTTTTGTTCTGTAATTGGCTTATTTTACTCAGCAAAATGTCCTGTAAGTTCATCCACATTATAAGGTATTTTTTGGATTCTTCATTATTCTTTAATGTTACAGAGCATTCCATTGTATGCATGGGCCATAGTTTGGTTATCCATTCATCTGCTGGTGGATTCTCAGGTTGTTTCCATCTCTTTGCTATTGGGAACAGTGCTGTGATGAACATAATTGTGCATATATCTATTTGTGTCTGGCCCTAACTTTTGTAGGATATACATCAAGTAGTGGGATTGCTAAATCAAATTGTATTTCTTTATACAACTTTTTAAGGAAGCACCATAACATTTTCCACAGTGGTTGTACCATTATTCAGGCCCACCAGCAGTGTAGGAGAGTTCAAATCTCTCCACATACTCACCAGCATTTGTTGTTTTCTGTCTAGTTGAACGTTACTGTTATTACTGGGTGAGATGATATTTCATTATTGTTTTGATTTGCATCTTTCTAATGGCTAATGATCATGAGCATTTCTTCATGTCTTTGCTGGCCACCTGAATAAATTCTTTGGTAAGATGTCTGTTCATGTTCTCTGACCATTTTTTAATTGGATTTTTGTCTTTCTGGTGTCAAAATTTTTTATAAATTTTAGAGATAAGTTGGATACGTTGTTGTCAAATATTTTTTCTCAGCCTGTAGGTTCTCTTTTTACTCTTGCAGAAGTCTTTTGATGTGCATAAGGATTTAATTTTAGAAAGTCCCGATCATCTAGTTTATCTTCTGCAGTGCATTTTGGTTATGTTTGATAGTCTATTTATGCCATAAATTAGGGCCTCTACATTTTTCCTTAATTTTTCTTGAAAGAAATTTATATTTTTAACCTTTCCATTTAGGTTTTTGCTCCATCTTGAGTTCATTTTTGTAAATGGTGTGAAGTGTGGATCTTCTTTCATTTTTCTGCAAATGGGTAGCCAGTTTTCCAGGACCATATGTTAAAGAGATTTTCTCTTCCCCATTTAATGGGTTTCAATCCTTCATCAAAGATCAGTTGTCCATAGGTGGATGGATTTATTTCTGGGTTGTCAATTATGTGTCACTGGTCTCTGTGTCTGTCATTGTACCAATAGCAAGCTGTTTTGACTACCATGGCTGTATACTAGGTTTTGAGATCAGAGACTGTGAGACCTCATACTTTGTTCTTCTTTTTCAGTAGTGCTTTGATCATCTGAGGTCTCTTTCCTTTCTATATAAATTTAATGATTGGCTTTTCCATATCCTTAAAGAATGTTGATGGGATCAGGATACATGTGGAAGAAACAAAAAGGAACTAGGTATACAGAAGGTAAAATTTCTCTCTTTGAACTGAAAATGCCCACTTAGTTCTCCATAAATTAAGAAGAAAGTAAAGACCTCTAGAGAAACTCACATTTCTTGGTTTTAACACTGCAAATAAACCTCTTCCCTTATCATGAGGAGGCATCAACCATTATAAGAAGAGAATAGTGCATAAATTGCCAGCTCCAAAACCAAGGTCAAGGCAAAACTTTAACCTCAAAGGCATTCTATAAAGACATATTGATAATTTCTGATTGGAAAGAAAAACAGAAGTATTATTTCACTGTTATCTTTTAGTGAATAATTTTAAATGAAGTTTCTTTTCCTTTGGAAGTAACAAAGAAACATCTCCGAAGAGTCATGGGTCTCTGGACTAATTAATGACTCAGGGAATTGTGTTATTAACTTTTCCAGCAAATCCTACAGTACCTGATACATATAAGCTAGTCAATAAGTATTGAGTAAATGAATACAGGTGGTTCCAGCACACATACATAACTAATGGTTAGTACTTATTGTGTGTGGAAATCCAATTGAAAGGATAAATATGATGTCCAAGAACTAACAGAAGATGCCAAATTAATATTTTCATTTGAATTTCCACACAGAATTAGAGTTTTGTTGTGCTAAAATGATTTTAGTGGAATATTTTCCAGATGGTTTCCTTTTCTTATGTACTCAATATATACTGTTCAAGCGAATTTAAATAAAAATACGTTTCAGCAAATGATTTATGTTGTTATGTGCCGTCGAGTCGGCCCCGACTCATAGCAACCCCTCCTTGGGTTTCCGAGGCAGTATCACTACGGAAGTAGGATTGCCCAACCTTCCTTCCGAGGAGTGGCTGTTGGGTTTGAACCGCCAGCCGTCTGGTTAGCAGGCAAGTGTCTTAGCCACTATGCTACCAGAGCTCCCTCAGCAAATGATAGGAGTTTAAAAAACTTTATGTCCTTATCTGACTTTTGGAAATAGAACATTTATGTGGAAATGCCTTCTTAAGTGTGTCAATTATTTTTTTTTCATTTTTCAAGGACAGGAGATTAGTATTGACCCACCAGGACTGTTTTAAAGTACAGACTATACATCCACATCTAATTGTAACAGTGCAGAAAATGTTTTTCACACAGGCAAGAAAATGGACTACAGTTGCTTTTGCAGACTGTAAAAATAACAGTTGAATTTAATAGTGAAAAAAACAGTCACCTTCTTTTCAAAACCATATAATCTATGTAGACAAGTCAGACAGTTTGCAAGAAATATTTGTTTTCCAAAAGCTTCTTTTGAAACAATGTAGGCACAGTCTAAATTGCTCAGGTGGCAGGCTTCCAGTTCTCGGTTTATGATGTGATCCATGTCAATAAAATGAAAAGGCACTCTCTCAGTAGCATGTTTCTCAATATGAGCAAACTGACATTCAACTCCAAAGACTTTCAGAGATAAATCTTTCTTCTTCCCTTACTGAGCAGGTTATCAGAGAAGAAATGATTCACAGTTTATGGATTATCACATTCAGAAATTTAAAATTAAAGAAAATAGCAGTCCATCCATCCAATTTGAGAATCAGATAAAAATATTTGGAAGAATTTTTTTTAGTTTACCTTCAATCTAAGAATCAAAAAATAAAATAAAATATCTAAGAATCATTTTCAAACTGTTTTCATAAAAAGGGCCTGTAATCTAATGGAAACAGTTCCTTGGGTTACACAAATAGTTAAGTTCCTAACTAGTAGTGAAGAGTTTAGCAGTGTTAACCCACTTAAAGATGCTTTGAAGACAGGGCGATGATCTGGCTTTGGTAGATAACAGCCTTGAAAACCAGGTGAAGCTATTCTACTCTGCACACTGCGGTTACCATGTATTAGAACTGCTTTGGTGGTCACTAATAACCACAAACATTCTAATGGTAATGAAACATAAAAAGGAAAGATGAATTTATGACATTTATTATATTAAAAACTCACAAGTTTTTATACTCACACTTTTTATATGAATTTTTTTGTTGACCAAAATTTTATAGGGCAATTTCTTATGAAGTTACACATAGAAATGTACAGAAATGGCCTTCCAGACGTCATTCTAATTCCATCTATTCTAATTCCTCTTCTAGAATAAAAACTTGTAAATGAGATACTTTTTCTACAGGATCTTAAATTACTCTGAAGGGTTTAATTTGTTACTTCAGAATTAGTAGTTAAAAAATATGTAACTTCAGTTGGCTTCAAAACGGGGCAGCATAAAAGGAGTTGAGAAGACAAGAGAAGAGTAACGTCAGTGAACAGATTTCTCTGGTTCTCACCTTGTTGGTTAATAATACATTGACTGGGCTCCTCAGCCAAAGCTGAAAGCCCTCTCAGGGGCTGTCTAAAATCCCTGGTGAAAGTTTCCCCACCTAGCTCCTCAGACCTAAGTAGTACTGTTACTAATCTTAGATACCACCTTATCTTTTATTGGTTTTCCTGAACCTGCTCATAGCTTTGTAAATAGTCCCTTGATGAAACTCTTCTTGAATTCTGCAGAATTATATACATCTATATACATGTATATATTCACACACATATATGGTCACATATATAATTTTTCTCTTGTAATGATTGTACCTACTGTAGTATGAACATAAAATAGGAACATTCACTACTGTAATAAAAGTAAGGAGCTCTGCTGGTGCAGTGGTTAAGGCATTCAGCTGCTAACCAAAAGATCAGTGATTTGAACTCACCAGCAGCTGTGCTGCAGAAAGATGAGACAGTCTGCTTCACAAAGATTTATAGTCTTGGAAACCCTAAGGGGTCAGAATTGACTCAATGGCAGTGGTTGGGTAATGATGGAATATATGGAGAAACTTACCATGTTCAAGGCATATGAATATGAGATAATTCAACATGAAAATATGATCTATTGAATTTGGATAATAAAAAGGAGTCAAGATGACACAGCATTCTTGCTGAAACAGAAATAACTAACTATATTAATTAGGAAATCAAAAATGGAAGAAATAAATTCAGAGACAATGAGTTCGCTTACAAGAAATATGAGATTGAGGTGTTTATGAGACATTCAATATGAAAGTATTACTATGGATACTGGATTCAGAAGAGAAGTCTGGGCTAGGTTTTTATGCTTTATAACACATGTATTGCAGTAGACTTAATGAATTACATAAAATCCTCTGGGTGGAATTATCAAACGAGATAAGGAAAAAGTCTCTCTAGAACCTAAGAATATTGACATTAATGCACTTAACAGAAGAGGAAAAGCCTGCAAGAGTTTAAAAAAAAAACCTAGAAAAACCTCAAAGTGAAAATATTGTGGGAGATCTAGATCAAAAATCAAAAGAGTGATGCCACAGAAGCCTCAGAGGTAAAAAATAAAACAAAATAAAATTACCTAGTAAAGAAGTGTCAACAACTACAAGTAACACCTACCAGCTTAAATATGACAAACACTACAAATTTCCCACTGACCTTAGTGATAAGAAACCATTTCAGTGAATCTTAAGAAGTATTTACTTGAATGTTGGGTGTGAAATTCTGATTTCAGTAGGTTGAAGGGAGAGTGTTGATAAGTGCCTTTGGGTTGATTCTGACTCATGGAGACTCTGTGTACAACAGAATGAAACACCCTACCACCATTGTGCTATGTTTGAGTCTATTGTTTCAGCCGCTATGTTGATCCATCTCCTTGAACGTTTTCATCTTTGGTGCTGCCCCCCTACTTTGCCAGGCATGATGTCCTTCAGGGACTGGTCCCTCCTGATACCATGTCCAAAACATATGAGATGAAGTCTTACCATATTTGCTTCTGAATAGCATTTTAGCTGTACTTCTTCCAAGGTAGATTTGTTTGTTCTTCTGGTAGTCCATGCTATATTCAATATTCTATGTCAATACTATAATTCAAAGGCATTGACTCTTTTTTGGTCTTTCTTATTCATTTTCCAGCTTTCACATGCGATGAAGCATTTGAAAATACCATCGCTTGTGTCAGACACACCAAAAAATGTAGAACTGAGGAAGAGAATTTGTATTCTAGAAAATTCTTTGAACAGTCTGGCTATAAAATGGAGGATGAAAACAATTGGTAACTTAAGGTTGAGGAAATTATTGTTTTCCGTTGACAGAGACTTGATGTAATTGATTGCTAATGAGAAAAAGTTAAAATCAAGAAAGACGTTAAAGATAGAAAAAAAGAGATAGACTATAGTAGAATCTGAAGCACAAGAGGAGAGAATCACTTTTTGCAAGAATAGTCGAAGACCTCAAAGTTCAGCTGCAGGGTACATGAGCAGAGAACTGGTGGAAGCTCAGATTAGATTTAGAGAAGGATGTGGAATAGAGGATATCTTTGCTAATGTCGAGTGGATCTTGACTGAAGTCAGAGAATATCAGAAAGATTCTTACCTGTGCTGCATTGACTATGCAAAGGTCTTTGACTGTGTGAATCACTTAAATAAATAAATAATCAAATCATGGATGACATTCAAAAAATGGGACTTCCAGAACTCTTCACTATGTTCATGCAGGCACATACAACATGAGACAGTCATTCAAACAGAATATGAGACTACTACATGGTTTACAATCAGAAAAGGTACGTGCTAGGGTTGTATAATTTTACCTTATTTGTTCAATCTATACGCTGAACAAATAATCCAAGAAGCCGTGCTACTTGGAAACCGCTTTAACAACCTGCAATATTCTGATTATGGATCTTTGATTGCCAAAGGTGAAGACAACTCAAAGCACTTTCTGATGAAGGTAAATGGCTACAGCCTTCAATATGGTTCATACCTCAACACGAAGATGACAAATCTAAATAAATAAATAGGAAAAAGGACACAATAAAATAAAGAGCATAAAATAAAAAAAAGGAAAATACAACAACAAAAATCCTCATAACTGGACTCGTTAAAATTATCATGCTAAAAGTTGAAGAAATTGAAATTCTTAAGGATTTCATTCTGCTTGAATCAACAATCAATGACCATGGAAGCTGTAGTCAAGAAATCAAATGATATATTACATGGGGCAAATGTGCTGCAAAAGACTTTTTAAGATCTTAAAAAGCAAAGATTTCACTTTCATGGCTAAGGTACACCTAACTCATGACAAGGTATTTTCACTCACCTCCTCTGTGTGTGAAAGCTGGACAGTGAAATAGGAAGAGTGAAGAAGAATTGCCACATGTGAATTGTGGTGCTTGCAAAGAGTATTGCATATACCATGGAATGCCGGAAGAAACAAATCAGTCTCGGTGGACATACCTACAGAAGCTCCTTAGAAGCAAGGATGGTGAGACTTTGTCTTGCCTACGTTGTACACATCTTCAGGATGGACCATTTGCTGGAGAAGGACATCATGCTTGCTGAAAGAGAGGGTCAAAGGCCAAGAGGACTTTCAGTTAGATGAATTGACACAGTGGCTGCAGCAATGGGCTCTAACATAGCAATCATTAAGATGATGCAGAATCAGACAACTTTCAGTTTTGTTCTGTAATAATGCATGAAGTCTCTATGAATTGGAGCCTACTTGACCAGAGCTAACAATAAAAGCAAGGTGTATGGACATGTGGCAAAGCCACATTGAGGGCATCTGCATATCATATTTCTTTTACATAAGGTCAGAAGAATTATGGTCTTGATATGACATTGGGACAAATGAGAATTCAAGGATGTTTTCTATCCTATGGTATTCAGCATATGGTGAAACACAAACTTCCACTTGAGGAGGATACAGTGTCAAATTATGTATTTGTCATAACTGATAGACTATAACTGAAGCAAGACAATGGAGGGTCAGTTAGTTGATGAGTTTATGGAAATAAGAGATTTTTCACTCCACTAATCTTACAAGCGTATTGGAAAGGTTTTGGAGGTTGGATAAGAAAAAGGTAACACAAAATATTAAAAATCTGGAAGAGGGACTTATTCACAGACTAAGAATATGAATAAAATGATGTGTTAGTTTTAGTTTGCCATGGATTTTTTTTTTCTTTATTTTTCAAGGAATATAGATTTTTTTTTTAAGGATTTCTAGATTCACCCTAAACTACTAAAGTCCACAGACCTTCATATATATATGTTGTTGTTGTTGTTGTTATGTGCCGTCGAGTCAAACCCGACTCATAGTGACCCCTCCTTGGGTTTCCGAAGCAGTATCACTACAGAAGTAGATTGCCCCATCTTCCTTCTGATTATATATATATATATATATACACACACACACAGACACATATGTATATATATTTATGTATGTGTGTGTGTGTGTGTGTGTATAATTTACTTTTGTAGGAATTCTAATTTGAGTTAACAGTCTGGAAATGGTCTTATTATATTTAATTCTTACTTAGATACATACGTATTTTTCAAATTATAACATCTCTAACACTGAGATGCACTCTATCATCAATGATATCATAGAATTAGTGACAGCAATGTGTCACTTATGCTTTAGTAATCATTGTGTATACATGTGCAAATATGGTCATAGCTATTGATGTTGTTAACACTTTGTTAAAAATTATATTCCCTGGTATCTTGAGCTATTTTGTTCAAATAGCATTAAAATATCTTCTTAAAAATATACTATAATTCAGAATTTAAACAAAAACAGCTAGTGAAAAAAAAAATTAGTCTTTGGAAAACTGAGTAACCCCAGTTCTATTTTTTATTGATAAATACCAATGAGCTATTTTACAAAAAATACGACAGGAAGATCCTCACAAGAAGATGATGCTGTGTTACGTTTGTTATTGATTCTTTAGAAACAATTTCCTTTCCAATGCCAAACAATTCAAATGAGGGTAGAAGACTTTGCCAGGTACTGCAGAATAGATAAAAGACAAGTCAAAGCTTGAGAGGCTAGTGGTCAGATGCATGCGCTGCCCAGGGCTATCGTTAAAATATTGTGTCCTAGCTTAACTTTTCCTTCTACGTGTTACACAAAATAATGGTGCCTCTTACAATCAATGGAGTCTTAGCACTAAAATACTATATTCATTTTCCTGGACTCTTATCACCTTTGGTGATTTGTGTGAATTTAATTTTTCCCAAATCGCTCAACTGCATCTTGGATATTACCTCTGAGAAAAAGCTTATGCCTGCTGTATTGAAAACTCTGGATTTCTAGAAAAAGGAAGTCTAAATTTTTATTGATTTTTAGTCTGGAAGAAGAAACTTAGGGCTGCTGGTTTTCAGGTTCCCAGGGAGGATAGAAAGTTCACAAGTCAGAGAGTAGTATGGCAGGATTTCTAGGTATTCTATTCCCTGGAACTCATTTTCTTTGTGTTCAGTAGGAAATTTATCGTAAAAGGACCATCTAGAAAAGTGAGAAAAAAAAAAAAATATGGTCCTCTAGTCAGCAATATACTAAGGGGATGGATATATCTTAAAGGGACCAGCTGAGAAGAGCACAACAGAATACTCCATTCTAAACTACAATTGTCTTTGAAGTTTTTTGAGTTGAACTAAGCACACGAGAGAAACTATGAAAAGTGACTAACCTCCATTAAATCTTTTTAGAATCTTGCCATATACAATATACCTTTTTTCTTCCCTAGCCCTACTGTTGGGCTAGGCAAAATGTATTTTAAAAATAATTCACCCATATTTCCTTTAACACTTTTCATTAACAAAAATGTGCAGTTTGGAATGCCACTATCAACTTTCTGAAAGCATACCATGATCTGGAAAAAAAAAATCAATCTGGCATTTTGTGCTGCCTGCTTTCAGTCTTCAAAAACAGTCAGTCCACATTTCATTTGCATGTGGGTTTGTTAGTTTCGCCAAGGAGCTGTGCAGCCAACAACTCACCAAAAGCACAAAGGAATTTGCCTTGTAAAATTCACAGACTGATGAGGACAAGTAAAGTAAAAAATTACTGAGTAGAAGAGATAACATTGGTCCAGAGTGGCCCACCTCTAGGACCACCATCATGCTTAGTCATTGGCTCTGTGGGAATAATATGAGAAATATGTGACCTCAGAGTTAAATATAAACATATTCCAAAGGTGCACCAGCAAGAGGCTGTCAGCTATCTCCCATTTTTCATAGCTGCTTCCTCCCCACCAAGGGAGAGCTTAACATCATGCTAAAATGCAGATGTTTAGAATAATTGCCTTCTCCAGGGTCTGTTCATCACAATAAAGGAAGAAAAGATTGAAGTTGTCAAGGATTTCATATTACACGTATCCACTATCAAGGAGCTCTCGTGGTGTATGGGTAAGGTATGGGGCTGCTAATCAGAAAGTTGGTGGTTCAAACCCACCACCTGCTCTGCAGGAGGACTATGAGGCAATATATTTCTATTAAAATTACAGCCTTGGAAACTCAATAGGGGCCACTATGAGAGGAATTGACTCAATGACAATGGATATTTGATTTTGGTTTTGGTGTCCACTATCAATACCTAGGAGCTCTGATGGCACAGGGCCTAAGGCATTGGGCTGCTAACCAAGAAGTTTGGTGGTTCAAACCCACCAGCTGCTTCACAGAAGGAACATGGGGCAATCTTCCTCCATAAAGATTTACCTCTCTGGAAACCTCATAGGGGTCATTATGAGTCAGAATTGACTGAATGGCAGTGAGTTTGTTTTTTTTAGTTTATCAACACCCATGAAAGCAGCAGTCAAGAAATCAGATGACATATTGCACGGGGCAAATCTGCTGCAAAAGACCTCCTTAAAGTATTGAAGAGGAAAGATGTCACACTGAAGAGTAAGGTGCCCCTCACACAAGCCATGGTATTTTCAATACCCTAATATGCATGTCGAGCTCTGGTAGCGTAGTACCTAAGACACTTGACTGCTAACCAGAAGGCTCGCGGTTCAAACCCACCAGCCACTCCTCGGAAGGAAGGTTGGGCAATCTACTTCCGTAGTGATACTACCTCCGAAACCCAAGGAGGGGTTGCTATGAGTCGGGTCCGACTCGATAGCACATAACAACAACAAATATGCATGTCAGAGCTAGACAATGAATAAGGAAGACTGAAGGAGAATTGATGCATTTGAATTGTGGTGTTGGTGAAGAATATTGAAAATATCATGGACTTCCAGAAGAATGAACAAGTACAATTAGAATGTTCCTTAGAAACAAGAATGGCCAGACTTCGTCTTTCATAATTTGGTCATGTTTTCAGAAGGGACAAGTTCCTAGAGAAGGATATCATGCTTGGTAAAATGGAGGATCAACAAAAAAGGGAAAGACCCTCAGGGATTTGGATCGGCACAGTGACTGTAATGATGGGTTCAAGTATTGTAAAGATTGTGAGAATAGTTCATGACTGGGCAGTGTTTTGTTCTGTTGTATATAGGTTCTATCAACTGGAACCAAGTTAACAGCATCTAACAACAAAAACACAGGTCCTCTAAGACCCTTTCTTGTCTTGTCTGGCCCTAGTTATCTCTCTAGTTTACCTTGCTACTCTATTTAGTTACTCTTTGTGTCTCAACCCTACTATGTCATTTTCAGTTCTTTAAATGTGCCATGCTCTCTGGTAGTAAAATACCTTTTACTCATTTGTAGTAGGAATTTGCAATTGTTACCTTATTTGGAAACAGGGTCTTTGGAGATATAATTAAAGTAAAGATTTTGAAAGGAGGAGATTAACATAGAATGTACAGGTGGGCCCTGACTGATACCACAAATGTCATAAGAGAAAAATAAAGGAAGATTACATATGCCCACAGAGGAGAAGGTGATGTGTAGACAGAGGCAGAGACTGGAGTGATGTAGCCACAAAGCCGGGAATGCCAGGGCAGCCACCAAAAGAGAAAAGAGGCAAAGCCTTGCTCTCTTTCCTTGACTCCACTTTACCAAGGTCCCAGAGAAAGCATGGTCTTGCTAGATTTTAGACTTCTGACCTCCAGCTCTAGATAGAATAAATTTCTATCATTTAAAACTATCAGCTTTGTGATCTGATATTACAATCTCAAGAATGCAGTGCAATGTTCCACCATGGGTGGTATGACAGATACGTGAGAGGCAAGTAACTTGACATAGAGGAGCCACACCTAGGCCTGATGGAGAAACTACTACACATTATCTGCAGACCCTGGACTTTACACTGGGTACAGTCAGAATGAGACTTTAGATACGTGCCTTGGAAGAGAATTTTGTGTGTTTAACAAGTAGAAAGAGGGAGCAAAGGTATATTTGGTGAACAAAAAATGAACTGGGACAGAGACTGTGTTCAGCAAATATTTTCTATCCTATGCTTTATATCTCTTCTAACCTTGAACTTACATTGGGTTCCTGTGATAGTTCTGACAATGGACTATGGAAGTAAGTGATGTGTTTAATTTCCAGACCAGTAGTGTAATGTCAACCCATCCTTCACCTATATCTTCTCTTGACTTAGAGATTAAAAGAAATGTGTTAAACACATTCACACATTAAAGGTGCCTTACCTACAAGATAAACACAGAATATCTGGCCAGCATTAGAATTCAAAAGAATAAAAAATCAAATCTAATTTTGTTAAGCCATTAAGCTTTTGTATTTTACTTATGACTGTAGGATAGCCTGACAATAAAAAATCCTTAATATCTACAGTAGGAAAAGCAGTGACACCAGTATCTGTAACAAAAGGTATAATAAAATGAGTTCCATAGAGAGGTATGGAAAATATACAATGGAAGTTTGGAGGAAAGCTGTTGTTGTTATGTGCCATAGAGTCATCTCTGACTCGTAGCGACCTTATGGACAACAGAACGAAACACTGCCTGGTCCCGTGCCAGCCTCATGGTCCCTACTATACCTGAGCCTATCGCTGCAGCCACAGTGTCAATCCATCTTGTTGAGGGCCTTGCTCTCTTTCCTTGACTCCACTTTACCAAGCATGACATCCTTTTCCAGAGAATGGGCCCTTCTGACAACACAACCAAAATAGGTGGGACAAAGTCTGGCCATCCTCGCTTCCAAGGAGCATTCCAGCTGCATTTCTTGCAGGAATAGATCTGTTAGTTCTTTTAGCAGTCCACGGTACTTTCAGCATTCTTTGCCAACACCACAACTCAAAAGCATCAACTCTTGTTCGATCTTCCTTATTCATTGTCCAGCTCTCACATGTATATGAGGCAATTGAAAATACCACAGCTTGGGTTAGGCACATCTTAGTCTTCAAGGAGATATCTTTGCTCTGCAGCAATTGAAAGAGGTCTTTTGAGGCAGATTTGTCCAATGTAATGTATGTCGTCTGATGTCTTGACTGCTGCTTCTATTGCTGTTGATTGCAGAATAAAATAATATGAAGTCTTTGACAACTTCAATCTTTTCTCCATCTATCTTGATACTGCTCATTGGTCCAGTTGTGAGGATTTTCATTTTCTTTATATTGAAGCATAATCCATACAGTAGACTGTAGTCTTTAATCTTCATCAGTAAGAACTCTAAGTCATCCTCATTTTCAGCAATCAAAATTGTGTCATCTGCATATCACAGATTGTTAATAAACCTTCCTTCAATCATGATGCCACATTCTTCTTCATATAGTCCAGCTTCTCACATTATTTGTTCAGGATACAGATTGAGTAAGTATGGTGAAAGGATATAACCCTGATGCACTCCATTCCTGATTTTAAGCCATGCAGTATCCCCTTGTTCTCATCTATGTACAGATTCCTCATGAGTACAATCAACTGTTCCAGAATTTCCATTTTTCTCAATGTTATCCACAATTTGTTATGATCCACACAATCGAATGCCTTTGCATAGTCAATAAAACCCAAGTAAACACCTTTCTGGTATTCTTTGCTTTGAGCCAAGAGCCATCTGACATCAGCTATGATATTCCGCACTCCAAGTCCCCTTCTGAATTCAGCTTGATTTCTGGAAGTTCTCTTAATATGTTGCTGAAACCATTTTTTAATTATCTTCAGTAAGATTTTACTTGTGTATGATATCAATGATATTGTTCGATAATTACCACATTCTGTGGAATCACCTTTCTTTGGAATGGGTACAAATATGGAACTCTTTCAGTCAGTTGGCCAGGTAGCTGTCTTCCAAATGTCTTGGCATAGCCAAGTAAGTGTCTGTAGGGCAGAATCTGTTTGTTAAAAAAATCTCTATGGGTATTCTGTCAATTCCTGAAACTTTGTTTTTTGCCAATTCCTTTAGTGCAGCTTTGACTTCTTCCTTCAATACCATCGGTTCTTGATCATATGCCACCTCCTGAAATGGCTGATCATTTAATCGAGGATTAAATCTTTTCCTCAGTTCTTTCAGCTTGAGCAATGCCAAGTGTGTTCTTCCCTTTTGGTTTTCTAACTCCAGGTCTTTGCACATTTCATTATAATAATTGACTTTGCCTTCTCTAGCTGCTCTTTGAAATCTTTTTTTTTTTTTTTTCCCAAAAAGGGGTCCTCTTTGTTCTTTGTAGCTCCCATGCACTTCTCTATGTCTTCCTCTTCCTCATTGCCACCATGTTGACATATTCTCATCACCCAAATCAATATTTGTCTCTACCTATCTAACAGTGTTCCTTCCCTTTGAAATCTTTTGTTCAGCTCTTTTATCTTGTTGATTCTCCCATTTCTCTTTAGCTACTCTCCATTCAAGGGTAAGTTTTAGAGTCTTCTCTGACATCCACTTTGGTCTTTTCTTCCTTTCCTGTCTTTTTAATGACCTTTTGCTCTTTTCATGGATGATGTTCTTGATGTCATCCCATAATTCTTCTGGTTTTCAGTCATTGGTGTTCAATGCATTAAATCTATTTTTTGAGATGGTCTTTAAATTCAGGAAGGATATAATCAAGGTCATATTTTGGCTCTCATGGGCTTGTTTTAATTGTCTTCAACTTCAACTTTCACTTGCATATGAGCAATTGATTGTTCCACAATCAGCTCCTGGCCTTGTTTTGGCTGAAGATACTGAGCTTTTCCATCACCTTTTGCTACAGATGTAGTCAATATGATTCCTATGTACTTAGTCTGGTGAAGTCCACATGTACAGCTGCCATTTGTGTTGTTGAAAAAAGCTATTTGCAATGAATAAGTTGTTGGTCTTACAAAATTCTATTACACAGTCTCCAGCATCATTTCTATCACCAAGTCCATAGTTTCCAACTACTTTTGATTCTTCTTTGTTTCTAACTTTTGAATTCTAGTCACCAGTGATAATTAACACACCTTGATTTCATGTTCAGTCAATTTCAAACTAGAAATTGGTAAAATTTTTCAGTATCCTCATCTTTGGCTTTGGTTTTGGGGGTGTAAATTTGAATAATAGTAATATTAACTGAATTTCCTTATAGGCGTATGGGTGCTATCCTGTCACTGACAGCATAGTTTCAGGACAGATCTTGATGCATTCTTTGTGACGATGAATGCCACAACATTTCTCTTCAATATGTCATTCCCGGAATAGTAGGTCATATGGTTGTCTGATTCAAAATGGCCAAAACCAGTCCGTTTCACCTCACAAATGCCTAGGATACCAATCTTTATGCATTCCATTTCAATTTTGACAACTCCCAATTTTCCTAGATTCATACTTCGTATGTACTTTTTACATTACATGTTCTGACTATTAAGGGATATTTGCAGCTGTTTCTTCTTGAATCATGCCACATCAGCAAAAGGAGTTCCTGAAAGCTTTACTCTATTGACATCATTAAGGTTGGCTCCATTCTGAGGAGGCAGCTCTTTCCTAGTCATATTTTGATCATTTAATCTGATGTTCTCATCTTCTGGTATTATATCAGATAATGTTTCAGGGGTATTTTTCAGTAATATTTCAGACAGTGTTTCATTGCTACTCATAAGGTTTTCACTGTCCAATTCTTTGAGAAGTGGATTATCTCTTCCTTCTTCCAAATCTGTCTTAGGCTGGAAGCTCCACTGTAACCTGTCCGCTGTGGGTGACCCTGTTCACGTTTGTAACACCAATGGCATACCTCTAATCTCACAGCAACACACAACCTACCACACGATGACAAACTGGCTGACAAGCTCGTCTCCCTTAAGTGTTTCAAAATGCTCACTCCCACTTTCTGGCCTTCTTTATCAGCTCCAGCCCTCCAAAAAGCCATCTAGCACCACTTCCCATATCAGTTCTGTAGAGGATAGTAATGTAATATATTAATTAATTTTTCCTTTTACCTGAAAAATTAAGATGACACCTAACAGACTTGGGGAAGGACCAGAATTTTTACTGGTAGGTATGTTAAGAAAAGTACAACCCTGGTGAATAGTATGATGTGAAGAGATATGGTAAAAATTTGTAGCATATTAGAATAATAACAACAATAATATTATAATCATAACTAGATTTTATTGGGCATAACTATTCTAAGTGGTTTATTGGTGTTAATTTATTTAAACTTCATAATGACCCAAAGATATAGGTACTTTCATCACCTTCATTACGCAGAATTAAAAACTGAGACTTAGAGAGGTTAAAAGACTTGCTCAATATTAAGTAACTTATAAATGGTGTAGACTGACCATGAACCCCAACTCTGAACTCTACCTGTAAAATTATAGTATAAGACAGTATATTTTCATGTGCAAGTAATAGAAAACTCAAGTAAACTGATTTAAAAGTACAGATAATATTATTTTCTATACCAAGGGATTTATCGATGGGGTAGCTCCAACATTGTTATTTAATTGGCTCAGTGCTTCCAATAAACATTTAAAACATTTATAAAAACGGTTTCCAACTTTCAGCACACCTCCATGTATAGCATTCACTCAGGCAAGCTTCATCCTGTTTCCACAGTTGTAAAATCATTGCCACATCCTTGGTGTCATAATCAGACATGGCAATGCCCCATTGATGCAATGTATAATTGATTTTTTTCTTTTCTCCCTTTTTTTTTAAATGTAGATTACTTTTATTAGCAAGGAAATTTCTTATAACATTATTTGCAAACTTTTCCTCTCATGTTAAGATTGATTCACATGCTTCATGATTAAAAAAAAAAAAGAAGTCATTGGTGTAAGCTTCTTTGGCTCAAACTAATCAGAGTTTTCCAAATATCTTTTAGGGAAAGAGTAAAAACTTGAGATTCTGTTAGCAAAGAAGAATAGGAGTATAGATACAAGTACTAACCAAACCAAACTCACTTCATTCCAGTCAATTGTGACTCATAGCAACCCTTTCTTGGGTTTCTGAGGTGGTATCACTATGAAAGTAGATTGCCCAACCTTCTTTCTGAGGAGTGGCTGGTGGGTTTGAACCACCAGCCTTCTGGTTAGCGGTCATATGTCTTAGGTACCACACTATCAGAGCTATGTGTGCCAATGCCCAAAAATGTAAGTTGGGAAAGGTTTCAGAAGACCTCTAATTCTATCACAGAATGTTGGAATTTCATTGACATAGGAAGCAGTAATAGTATTTAAAGTAGAATATATTTAAGGTTGGCAAATTTGCATTTACGCTGTTGCAATCATCTAAAAGTAGCCACCAAGTCTTTAAACTACTATGTTGAACATGAGAATATGAAAAGATATGTATGCAATTAAGTTATAATTGGAAAGATTAGTTTAACATGGTAATACAGGATGGGAAGATTTTATGATATCATCAACAGATTAGGATAATTAGAAGGATTTATCACAATGTTTCATAAGCTCAAGTTGAAAATACTGAATTTGAAAAGCTGGTTGAAGATATGGAGTAGGAAGTTTTAGAGATACTTCTCAAAATAAAAGAACTAGTGAGAACTTTATATTTAGGACTAATTTACCAAGAAGTGATAGCTGAAATTTCAAGACTCACTTAGACCACTAAAATAATAAGTGTAGAGAAGAGAAAAATTAAGTGGGAGATTCATAAATTTAGAAGAAGGCAAATTGAGGACAGAATACAGAGCTTAAAAATTATGAAGAAATTTAAAAGTAAAGAAGAGAGGATTTGAAGACACTTGTTAAAGTGCAAGAATGTCCCAAAGAGAAAAGAATACAGTATGTATCTTGGTGGGATGTTTATCTTTAAAAAGCGGAAGCTGTAAAAAGTAAATAGAGTTCTGAGTAATAGAGTCTAACTGAGATTATGTAGCATATATTTGTTAGCGATTTAAACAATATCATTTTTTTTATTTCTTTCACAGTAGTGAGTGGTGTCTAGACTGGAGGTACAAGGGAGAAAGCAGATGACGGTAAGTGGAAGGTGAAATACACTATCAGGTCAAAAGAAAAAAGAAGTTCAGGTACAATAAATCATATTTTTGAAAACTGAATAAAAAATAATCTTTTCAATATCCTTGATATCATTATAATTCAGCTGACGTGGCCAATTCCCAAAATTATTTTATAATCCTTTTCTTTTATTTTCAGGTGTTTTTGTAATTTAGAAAAAATATATAACAAACTGCTTTCATGAATTTGGGAAACAGTCTCTTCTCTCATTAAGTTGAAGGTAGTGCATTTCCAGCCCTTTTTTTGGTTAAAGCATCCAGCTGCTAACCAAAAGGTCAATGGTTGGAATCGAACAGCCACAGGGCAGGGAGGAAGATGAAGTAATCTGCTTCTTTAAAGATTTACAGTCTTGGAAACCCTGTGGAGTAGTTCTACTCTGCTCTGTCATATAGGGTTGTTATGAGTCTGAATCGACTTGATAGCAGTGGATTTGGGGTTTGGGTTAGTTATTTCAAGGAGCAATGATGGCACAGTGATTAAGTGATTGGTTGCTAACTGAAAGTTGGGTGTTTCGAACCCACCAGCCATTCTGCAGGAGTAAGATGTGGCATACTGCTTCCGTAAAAATTACAGTCTTAGAAACCCTGTGTGCAGTTTTACAACATCCTACAAGGCCATTATGTGCCAGAATGAACTTAATGGCAGTGAGTTTGGGGTTAATTATTTGCCAGTTAAAGGAAATGAAAAGCAGTCGCAATATTAGGCAGCTGAAACACAAATAATTATTCTCTGACGGACTGTTGCCACTAAAACAACCCCAAGATTATAGAGATGTTTCATTCATAACTTTTTCCTCCTTTGTCTAAAGAGATATTTATAATATTTTGCTTTTTTATTGGATATCCTTGATATGCCAAGAGATTTCATTTTTGTTCTTCATAGTGAAAACTGTTCAAACTTTTTTAAAAAAATTATTTTTAAATACTGTGTCTTGATTAGCTTTTCCTTGGCCAAGTCTCTTACTTTTTCTTGACTTTTTAAGAGTATTTTGTTTTTGCACTTGAAATGTCATTTATAAATGAGATTTATGAATTTTTGAAGAGGAATAATGGGCTATGGTATTGCAGTAAATCATTAGAGAGGTGACCTTGTATCTTGTTGCCACTCACTGTTTATAGAGGTTCCCATGTCCACATTTCGATTCCTGAGTATATATTTGATACTGCAATTCTTAATACTTTAAAGATGAGAAGGAAATAGAAATATTGCAGGAGCTTATAAAAGCTTGGTTGGAATCACCATCTCAAGCTGAAAGATGTTCTATGTATTTCTATAATGCTCTTAGGTCCTATAAGATATGTTACTACTGTGCTTTCAAAATACAAATATATTTTATAGGCACTTATAGGGAGCTCTGGTAGCATAGTGCTTAAGGCACTTGACTGCTAACCAGAAGGCTGGCGGTTCAAACCCATCAGCCACTCCTCGGAAGGAAGATGGGGCAATCTACTTCCGTAGTGATACTGCCTCAGAAACCCAAGGAGGGGTCACTATGAGTCGGGTCTGACTTGATGGTACATGACAACAACAACAAGGCATTTAAAATAAAAGTACATATATCTTTGTGAGACGTTATAACATTAAATATAAGTCATGAGTCACTGCTGTCGACTTCATTCTGACTCATAGGGACCCCTTGGAAATGACTAGAATTGCCACATAGGGTTTCAAGGCTGTAAATCTTGAAGACTGCCACATCTTTCTCCCCCAAGATGGCTAATGGTTTTGAGCTACCAACATTTTGTTTAGCAAGTGAGCACCTTAAATATTGTGACACCAGAGGTCCTATAAGTCATTGTTGATGTTTTTGTTATGTGCCGTCCAGTCCGACCTGACTCATAGCAACCCCTCCTTGGGTTTCCAAGGCGATATCACTATGGAAGTAGATTGCCCCATCTTCCTTCCAAGGAGTGGCTGGTGGGTTTGAACCGCCAGCCTTCTGGATAGCAGTCAAGTGCCTTAGGTACTATGTTACCAGAGCTCCTTTATAAGTCATTAGTCAGTGCAATAGGCAGATGGCACAACCTTGCTTGATGAAAGGGAAGAGGATCTGAAGCACTTACTGATGAAGATAAAAGACTACAGCCTTCTCTGTGGATTACACCTCAAGATAACACAAAAATACCCCCAATTAAAAGGTAAGTATGTCACTTTGAGGACTAAGGTGCACCTTACCCAAGCCGTGATATTTTCAACGGTCTCATATGTATGTGGTGCTGGACAATGAACAAGGAAGACTAAAGAAATGCTGATGCCTTTGAATTATGGTGCTGATAAAGAATACTAACACACCGTGGACTGCCAGAAGAACAAACATATCCATCTTGGAAGAAATGCAGGCAGAATGTTTCTTAGAAAAGAGGATAGTGGGACTTCATCTCATGAACACTTGAAACAAATATGTGTTCTGCTGTTGTTAAGTGAAATGCAATACAAGTGTCAATTAAGTCAATTTGGTTGATAATGTTGTAAAATTTTTTATATCCTTACTGATTTTTGGTCTATATTTTCTATCAATTATAGCAAGAGGTATATTTAAATCTCTGATAATAATTATAGATATTGTTGTTGTTTTTGTTATATGCCGTCGAGTCGGCCCCGACTCATAGCGACCCCTCCTTGGGTTTCCAAGGCAGTATCACTACAGAAGATTGCCCAACCTTCCTTCTGAGGAGTGGATGGTGGGTTTGAACCGCCAGCCTTCTGGTTAGCAGTCAAGCGCCTTAGGCACTATGCTACCAGAGCTCCTAATTATAGATATAGCTGCATAAATTATCAATTTCTATAATCAGCAGAAATTATTTCTCCTTGAAGTATTGTCAGTTTTCCCTCCATGTGTCTTGAAGCTATTTTATCAGGTCTTAAATGCCTAGAATTTTTATGTGCTCTTGATATTTTAACTCCTCTATCCTTATGCAATGTACATAATGTGCTTTATTACAGATATTGTGGCAGAAAGATGATATTTGTCTCTTCTGATGTTTTTGTCTCTTCTGATATTTTTTTTGTCTCTTCTGATATTTTTTTGTCACTCCCAATATAGTCAAACCAAAATCCTTTTAATAGTTGGGTTTACTCTTTTTTTTTATCCAAAGTGACTATTGTTTCCTTTTAATTGGTGTTTTTGTACAACTTATATTTAATATGAATATTAGTATGGAAGGGCTTAAGTATTATAGCTTAGTATTCTTAATTTTTTTATTACTTTCATCTGTCCTTTTAGCTTTTTCTCCTATTTTGCACTTTTTTTATTTTAACTATTATTTAATTCATTTTTGTCTCCATTGATGGGGTAACAGCTATAGCTCTTTTGTATGTTCATTGCTCTGGGATGTTTAGAATGAAAATTAACTCACAGTGTACCTCCAAGTGAAATTATATAAGTTCCTGCATAGTATTACAACTTTATAGCTTTATACTTCCATCGTTTGTTCCCCTGTCATTGTACTATTGTTTTCATAAAAATAAATAAACTTTAGTTCAAGAAATAGAAAATATTTCATGTATATTATCATATGTAGAATGAATATTGATAGTAAAATTTCTGATTGATCTGAAAAGCCACGATACAGAGCTTGACAATTTCTGTATTTTATTTGAGATTAAATTTCTGTTACATAAAATTCAAAATCGCCATAAAATGTGTTCTTATATATTCTATTTATAAGAAATTACACTTCCAGGAATATTTGCTTCTTTACATTTGAAGTCCAAAGAAAATCAAAAGGCTCTAACAATGATATCAAAAAATCCATATTTATTGAATCAAAAATAAGTTAAATCAAGAACATAATTTAAAGCTCTCAATACAATAGCAAGGAGCCCTGCTGGCACAATGGTTAAGTGGTTGGTGCTAAGTGAAAGGTTGATGGTTGAAACCCACCCAGAAGCTCTGTGGGAGAACCACCTGCCTGTAAAGATTACAGCCTAGAAAACCTACCCTGTCATATGGGGTCAATATCAATCCAAGGGTAATATCAGTATCAACTCAATGCCACACATCAACAAATAAGTGGCCAATATTTTGCCTGTATGTCATACAAATTAATCAATATCATTACAGTCCATTGTGCCCTTAAAATAATGTTCAAGAAGAGGAGGAAGGTAAGGTGGTTTGGACATATACTTATATTCTGTAGTCAGTAGGTGTCAGCAACTTTTAATTTATAATTTGAAGGTTAAAATCATTGACTTATGAAAATATTTTGAATGCAAATGAAATCATGATATAGGACACACACTATTGCATAGAATAATAAGTATACATGAGGTAAATTACACTTGACACTTTCTAGTGACCTCCTGCACACATTTTCAAAGGGAAAAAAAATTAAAGAAATTGTAGTCATTAATTTTCTTTTGTTCACAAATAGCAATGGATGGAAATTCAATTAAACTATAACTAAAATGAAATATTGATTGATTGATTGATTTTACTTTTCAATATAAATTAACATTTTTGTCTATTATTCTGTTTACTTTTCTTCATGGTTAATCAGTACTTCTCTTTCATCGAGTTGGATCTGACTCATGGCAACCCCTCTTTGGGTTTCTGAGGCAGAATCACTCTGAAAGTAGATTGCCCAGTCTTCCTTCCAAGGAGTGGTTGGTGAGTTTGAACCACCAGCCTTCTGGTTAGCAGTCCAATGCCTTAGGCATTAGCTACCAGAGCTCCTAGTTCTTCCTATTATGTGTATTTATTTGTATACTCTCATTCACTATTTGCTTACAACACTTTTAAGTACTTTCTTGGAAAACTTTTAAGTGTATTCCTGGATGCTTGTGAGGATGAAGACTCGATCCATCCCCAGGAAGTGGCCCATAAAAATTATAAAATGTGATCTCTGTGCCTGAAGCTTTTTAAATCTTTATATGGGGGGAAATAAATTAATAAATAAAATGAAACCTAATTGAAGGAGATTTTGTAACCTTGTTTGTAAGTGATTTAGTATGTTGTGACTATACAGCCTCTGATGGTGTAGTCCCTAAGGCACTTGACTGCTAACCAGAAGCCTGGCCATTCAAATCCACCAGCCACTCCTCCTAAGAAGATTGGGTGATCTACTTCTGTAGAGATATCCTATGGGAAACACAAGGAGGGGTCACTATGAGTCAAAACTGACTATACAGCAGTGAGTTTAGTTTTTTTTATACTGCTGTACCTCAGAGATATTGTGGGTTCAGTTCCAGACCACTGCAATAAAGTTAATATTGCAATATAGGGAGTCAAATGAATTTTTAACTATCCTGGTGTATATAAAAGTTCAAGGAGGAGTTGCTATGAGTTGGATCCGACTCAGCGGCAATGTAGTGTTGTTGTTGTAGTCTATTAACTGTGCATTAGCATTATGAAAAAGTTTGAAATATTGTGAGAATTACCAAAATATGGCACAGAGTCACAAAATGAGCACGTGCTATGGGAAAAATGCCGTCGATAGACTTCCTCCATGTTGGCTTGAAAGAAACTTTCAATTTCTAAGCAACCCAGTATCTGCAAAGCATTATAAAGTAATGCACAATAAAACAAGGTATTCCTGTACATTTTTAGAACAAAAATTATCAATAACCTTTAAGAACTTACTCAATAAAAGTAGAGCAGTAATTTTAACTGAAACTACTTATTCGTGAATACACTATAGTAGAATCTACCAGACCAGAGGGAGGAAAAAAGAAAACGATGGAATGACTTCCGTTTCCAACACTTAGTTTATAATTTGTTCTTTAAACTTGTCCAACTTTGATCTAGCTTCCACCAACTCTTAGGCTCTGGGGATTTAGGTGCATACAAACTCTAATGCTCTTTTATAAGATGTGGTCTTTCTCTGCTTTCCCTGAGCATGACCGGAATATGTGATATGTGGGTATTAGAATAACAACAACAACAACAAATATATATATAATATTTTTATTTGTTTTATATATATATATATAATGTCAAGGGAAAAAAGAAAAATAAAAAGTACCAATGTAAAAAAGTGTGGAATCATTCCAGAATTGTTCCTAAGAGAAGTTATCTCTAGGGTTCTGCCTGTCTTAACCATCTTCTTTTCATATTCTAGCTATTCTCTTAGACAAACACTCCTCTATATTTAGCTTCCACAGTACTGCTCGTATGAAACTGAATTTCAAATAAAATTGTTCTCTCAGTGCCTGTGTTTTAGAATAGTATTTGTAGCTACCTATTTAAGAAAGGAATTGATTCCAAAAACTAAATACATTTAAAATTGAGCTTAAAATCTTCCCCCCACATTGATCCACTTGGTTATTGTTTCTTCTATACTTCATTTTGGCCAATGTCATCTTTTTTTTTTTTACCCTTTCTCACCAAGTCAGAAATCTGGGAAATTGATTGAGACTTTGTTAATCCATTTCCAATATCTACTACCCAGCAAATTCAGTCTTTACCACATTTTTTCAAATTTCATCTCCTCTATATCATTCCAATGCATACCTCCTCCCCAAGCCTTTCACCAATTATACTGCAATGTCTTTCCAACTGGATTTTTACCTCTAGACTTATCTTCTTCAATTCTGTCCTCTGCTGCAAGAGTGATATTTCTTTTTTTCCTAAACAAAAACCCAATAATGTTACTGTTTTAAACCTTCATTAACTCCCAAGTTAATTCAGGGAATAGCTGAACCCCATAGCATACAAAGATTTTCCTGATTTGGTACTTTGTAAAGTTTCAGTCTCATTTACTTTCTTTCCTCCAAATGCACCCCATGTGTCAGGTTATTAAACAGTTATGTTTACTCCAGCAAACCTCTATTTTCTTGTACCATCCCCTCTTGCTGCTACTCTGCTTGAAATGTTCACTTTTGCTACACTTCTCCCTCACTATCCATTTATCTGTGGACTCATACTCATCCTTTAAGAATGAACTCATAAATATTTTATTGTAGAATCTTCTTCATCCAACAAGGTTAATTAATTCTTCCTCCATACTCCAGTGGTGTTTCAACAAATCTTTATAACATGACAAGATTTATGATTTGAAAGTGCCCTTTGACTACTTTATAGAGAGCAGATTACAAAAGACAGACTGAATGTGGGACGATGTTTGGGAAGCTACTGCACTGATTTGTTTAAGAGAAAGATTATGGCATTTTGAATAAAATATTGTCTATGGGATGGGAAAAGAATGAATGTATCCAAGAAATATTCATAGTTGAAATTAACATGATTATATATTGACAATGGGAAATGTATATGAAGGAAAAAAAAAGCAACGTGACAACTTTATTTCTCATTCTGGACTGAATAATCTAATACATGGAATACAAATCATTAAGAGAGATGACATGAAATTTGAAAGCTGTCTACGTTTGTTATGTCAAATTATAGGTGAGTGCAATCAATTGAATGGTTTAAAACAGATTATTAAATAGGCAAAAGAAAAAAAATGTTTTCTCAGGAAAACTAAATGAAATAGTAAACACTAAATAAATAGCAAATAAAAATCCACTTAAATCCATTTATATCTAATTGAACAGTTTTAATATAGAAATATCAACCAGAATACACATACTTGGTTCCAACTTCTTTAATGGGCATGAGTTCTCATGCTATATCTACTTACGCCTTTTAAAACTGTCAAATATTTATTTGTTGTTGTTGTTTTTGTTATGTGCCGTCGAGTCAGACCCGACTCATAGCGACCCCTCCTTGGGTTTCCGAGGCAGTATCACTACGGAAGTAGGATTGCCCAACCTTCCTTCCGAGGAGTGGCTGGTGGGTTTGAACCACCAGCCGTCTGGTTAGCAGGCAAGTGTCTTAGCCACTATGCTACCAGAGCTCCCAAATATTTGTTTAGGATCTATAAAAATGTATTCATGTTGCTGAAAATTTGGAAAATATCATGAAGGGTAGTGTCATGGTTATCTCCTTTCACCATACTTATTCAATCTTCATGCTGAAGAAATAGTCTGAGAAGATGGACTTAATGAAGAAGAACATGGCATCAGACTTGGAGGAAGATTCATTAACAACCTAAGATCACATAGCCTTGATTGCTGAAAGTAAAGAGGACTTGAAGCTCTTACTGATGAAGATCAAAGATTACATCCCTCATTATGGATTACACCTCAATAGAAAGAAAATAAAAATCCACACAACATTATGATAAACCAAGAAAAGACTCAAGTTGTCAAGGATTTCATTTTACTTGGATCTACAATTAATGCCCATGGAAGCAGCAGTCAAGAAAACAAACACCACATGGTATTGGGCAAATCTTCTGCAAAAGACCTCTTTAAAGCAAAGATGTCACTTTGAGGACTAAGGGGCACCTGACACAAGCTGTGTAAAAGCTGGACAATGAATAACAAAGACAGAATAAAAATTGATGCCTTTCAATTATGGTGCTGGTGAAGATTATTGAACAGAACACGGATAACAAGAATGATGAACAAATCTGTCTTGGAAGAAGTACAGCCAGAATGTTCCACGGAAGTGAAAATGGTGAAACTTCATCTTACGTTCTTTGGAAATATCAGAAGGAACCAGGCTCTGAAGAAAGATTTCATGTTTGGTAATGCAGAGGGTCAGTGAAATTGAGGACCACCCTCAATGAGATGGATCGAACTGTGGCTGCAGTAATGAGCTCAAACACAGCAACAATGGTGAGAATGGCATGAGACCAAACAAGGTTACAATCTGTTGTACATAGGGTCACTATGAATCAGAACCGACTTGACATCACCTAACAATAACAACAATATTAAAAATCTATAATAGTGAATAAATATATAAGATAAGATATTATCTATGTTATAATATATTTAAAAATATATTTCAATTGATAACGTTACCAAAAAATCTTGAAGGTGAATAAAATATTGCCCTAATTAAAGCTAACTAAAGAAATATGAAACTTTATTTATTTTTTTTCTGAGCTTAAATTTTGATGCAACTCATATTAGAATCTCATCCAAAGTAGAATGCATCTGAGAAAGAGAAAAGAAGCTACTGACATCCAGGGGCAGGCTTAGTACCATCAGTGTGGACTTAATGTGACTAAAAGCTAGCCTAGCACCATATATAGACCCCGATGTTCTCTTGTTGAACAGGAACACTTTCACAGCACCCCATATCAGACAATGATACCCCATGATTATGATACATCAAGAGAAAAACAGGACCACTCCATAATCATGTCTGGATAAATACAAAATATGAACATTATGAAATTCAAAAAAATGAATAACCTTCTCCATATGTTGATTATTATGAGTGACCATTATTTATTTACCAACTATGTCTTTACTTCTGGCTCGTGTTTCCTCTTCCTTAAGATATATTAAAATATCTAGTCATAAAATCATCCTTGCTTCCAATCTAGACAAAGGCTTTGCTTTTCTTACCCTAAACCCTTACTCTAATCACATAACACAAACCTAAATCCTACAGTAAATTCATTTTAACACTCTCTTTCCAAGACATCCTGTGGTTCCCCAGGGTGTGTGCAACAAGTAATAAACCCAATTTGTTCAAACACAAGGCTACTCCTGGTGCTCTTCAGTCGAGGACCCTGACAATTAATATGAAGTAAATGCAAAACGGTTGTAACAGATGAGAAAATTATAATCAAAATTAAATTGATGTTATAGCATATTAAAATTAAGTTATTTTTAATTCACTAAAGAGTGGACTTTGGTTAGTTCTATTCCAGTATTATTCTACAATAGGATAGATGCTGAACTAAACAGTTATTGCTGAAGTAAAGGAGGTTCCCCAGAGAATATTAATAAGTTAAGTTACTTATTTTGGGTCCACTGTTATCCAGTTGCCATTAGGTTTCCAAAAGCTTTTCTCTATATATAACTTCGATAAGTAGGGTATGTCTGAATAATAGATCAATCTCATCTAGTATTCTAAACTAGAGGAGCTCTGGTAGCATAGGAACTAAGACACTTGACCGCTAACCAGAAGGCTGATAGTTCAAACCCACCAGCCACTCCTTGGAAGGAAGGTTGGTCAATCTACTTCTGTAGTGATACCACCTTGGAAACCCAAGGAGGGGTCGCTATAAGTCAGGGCCAACTCAATGCCACATAACAACAACAACATTCTAAACTAGATCTAAAAATCTGTAATTTTCTCACAGCAAAACCTTTGCATAGAAACTTAATGAAAATGCTCTTAGTTTACTAAACTTGAGTAAGAATCTATTAAAAAGAGTCCAAATATATTAAAAATTTTAATTATTGTGCAATTTATATTGATAATATTATTAATGTAATTTCCACATCAATCCATTTTATCTTTGCTAGACAATAGTTTCAAGAGAGATTGCTACATTTCTTTCCTGAACAGTGTGTAGCCTTCACAGAAATAAAGCAGAATGATTTTATAGAGTCAGCTTTGAGTCAAGAGAGAAATGTAGGTTTGCTTTATTTATTTGAAACTTTTATGTAGTATCTACCTTATTCTAGTTGCTATGCACAGGATTGCAATATCTTTTTAATAGTATAGCTATAGTATAGCTAGAACACTATTAAATTTAAAATATTTCTTTATAATTTTAAATGCTTTTCTTTATACGTAATACTAGAATACATATATATATTTTAGTATTCTCCCATGTTAAATAATGGATGTCAATCTTTCCACTTCAATCTCAGCATCCTTCACTGGGGGTGAAACACAAAGATGAATGAAATTTGATCTTGGAAGGAGTAGCACAATTTCGAAGTAAGGCAGACTTGAGACCAAATACATACATTAATATATGAACTATTAGTAATGTTGTTAAGAAGGATTTTAATAGCATAATGGATGAACAAAATCTTGCTTGGAGGACTTTGAAAGCGAGTTGTGGTAAGAGGATGAAGTATTTAAAATTTATATAAAAGGAAAATATTTCCATGTAGTTTATCTTATGCATGATTTGATGACAGTAAATACACTTAAAGCATGAGCATCATTTTTTGGCTCTTCTCTGAAAGGTTTGATGCTTCTCATTTGTTGGTTACTATCTTTGTACTTTGAAAACATGACTTTTTTCCGCACTCAGTCATCTATATGAACTACAATGGTTATGGTAGCAGAATCCTTCTTCTGTGGCTAAAACACATACAGGCAAAATATCTTTATCTGTGAAGAAATATTTATTTTGTCATAAAATGTGTTGTTCCCTGTGTGTATCTTTGAGTATTATAAAAGATATATCAATCAAGATAGATAATTTAGCTGGCAAACTTTAGACAATGTAATGTTTACAGAGAAACTAATCTCTAGGCAAATTATAACTATTTATGTACTTTTATGTATCTCCTCACCATGCCAAAGATGTTATAGATCATTTTTTTTCTAAATTGTATTCCAATTAATATTAACAGTATGTAATACTAAGAAGGTTTTTAATGAGGGAAACCTATTCTATTGAAGATTTTGTAGATTACTTTATATCATAGAAACATTTCTTTTCAAAAATCAATTATTGAACATTTTGGTGGATACTAATATCTTGTGGGATTTAATGTGGGAAATAATGACATAGGTGAATGGTGATAAACTGAGTATTACTTCCCAAGTATAGGGGACATAGTATTTACTGAATGTTGCTTATACATAAAAATGTGTTGGGAAATATAGCATTCAAAGCTTTGAGAAAACAATCAGTGTCATTCATTACTGCTGGAAGTGTTTGTAGGGAAAATTTTTAGTCCTATCAAAATCTCAACTGTGCTAAAATTTTGACCCAACAATTATAGTTCTACTAAATTAACCCATGCATATATTGCAAAATGTACAAAATAACAAAAGTGCAAAGTTATATACTATGGCATTGTTTGTAATAACTTGAGATTAGAAACCCAGTGTAAATGTCCATTGATAGTGATATATCATAATTTATTAAAATTGTGGTTTATTGACATACAATAGAATGAAAAAGCTTTCTGTGTCTTGATAAAATATTCTAGATATATTAAATGAAAAAAGTTATACATAAAAAAGTGTGTATAGAATTCTGTCATTAGGATAAAAATTTGAGCAAAAATGTTGGCCTCTGAATGCATTACAGAATCTCTGAAAGAATAAAAAAGTTAATAAGATTGAGCTTCATGAGAACAATAAGTATGGGAACAAGTGTAACAGGGAAACTTTTTGTTCTGTATTTTTAAGTTTTTTCCTGATATTTGGAACATACAAATGCATTAAAAATTCAAAAATTTAAACATAGTCAATTCTGTTCTTTGTGAAAATTAAGGATGACCACATCAGATCACAAAATGGAAGATGATCACATCATAAAATGACTGCCAAATTACATTGTTACATAACTTCCAAACTACATGATTACATAACTGTCCAACAACTGAGCATTATGGCCTAGACAAGTTTACGCATAACTTTAACCATCATAACCAATGTTATACTTGCCTCACACCTTGTTGTTCATTAATATCAGATGTATGTCATTAAAGTGCAAAACTGTCAGATAGTAGTTTTTTAATGTTGTCATAAATGCAAAATGCCAAATAATGAGATAGTTGATAAGTGAGGAGTAGGTGTAATAAAATTATTTTATGAACAAATTTACTACATTGACTTCTAAAAAGATTTAAAGTTAACATTAATTTTTTTCACACATTATACTATTCACACATAACTTTTATTTTCATAATCTAAATTATTTTATATATTATGTAATCTGTAAAATGTCAAACATAACCTGAGAGTTGGAAATGGAGTTGTAATTTTAAATAAAAAAGTATTGCTGGAGTCCCTGACTAAAACAGTGTACTGAATACTTTCTGCTTGAAAATCTGAAGCTAACTTTCTTAAAACAACTGCTCTTAGAATTTGCCATTATCTGAGTCATATGGTAGTAGTAGTGGAGGGACATTTGATCAACTAAAAATACCTTAAAATACAGAAACCGCTTATTGATTATTGGGTTAATGATATGGTTTCTACTTCTTCACAATGCTAAGGAAAATTTTAAAGTGTCATTTTAGTATTGATGACTTGCACTTAGTTCCAGTACTTTAAATACTTCCTAGGAATGGTAAATGTAATGAAAAAAATTAGACTGACTAGAAGGAAAATTGGGCAATCTACTTCCATAGAGATACCACCTTGGAAATCTAACGAGGGGTCTCTGTGAGTCGGAGATGACTCCACGGCACACAACTGTAATGCAGAGCTGCCGAGACACCAGGACACGGAGTTGTTTGCGAGAAGCAGTTTATTAGCACTCCCGGGCGAGGTTCTCGTGCCCTAGCATCAGGGCCAGAGAAGTCGCACCCCCTGGCAGGGGGCATGGATTTTTATAGACACAGAGAGGACCTATGTGGGGACACCAGGGAAATGACAGGGTCCTCTAAGGAAATGGCAGGGTCCAATTAGCTGTTAGCATGGGTCTGCACTTAATTAGCATGAGGGGGCTTCACAGGAGGAAGTTTGTCATTGCATGGGACTTTCCAGCCTGGGCAGGTTCTGTCACCTCGGTTGTCTTATCAGGCTGTCTCATCAGGGCCTGACACCTGGAGGAAGCTGCCAACTGACATATTGGGGCTTGGTTTTGCTTCAGCCTAACAAAAACAACAACAACCGTATAATAACTTTAAGGAAAACAGATTCATTATCACTATTGTTGTTGCTGTTCTTTGGTGATGTTGACTCAGCTCCAACTCATAGTGACCCTATGTACAAAAGAACTAAAGGCTGAAAAAAGAAATGATAAAAAAACCTAATTCTGATCAAGTGTTGTTTTTTTCTTTTTAAGTTTTAAAAACTGTTCTATAAAGTAAGCTTTATAAAGTGAGCTTGGTTTTGGTCTTTTATAAAGTAAAACAATGATTTTTCTAAACTAAATAGGATAATTATAAAAATATCAACGCAAATTTCTCTCAGTGCTTTAGCAACATTTCTAAAGGAAATATAGCTATCAAAGAAAGAAAAACTGATCAATATTATTATGAGCAATTTTAATGCAATGCAAGTAGCAAAATAAAAATGAAAATATTTGACAAAAGTAATCTATTATTCAGAGGATCTATTATTTTTTCTCACTTCTTTGAGTTATGTAGATAATTTATTGTGTGCATACATTATCATTTTAAATAGTAGGATATTTTTCTTTGTTTCATTAAAAAAATAATAATCTCAGTAATGTTTTTAAACTGACCTCTCATAAGGCATTTGACTGCTAACCAGAAGAGTGGTGGTTCAAACCCACCAGCCACTCCACAGAAGGAAGATTGGGCACTCTATTTCGGTAGAGATACTGCCTCAGAAACCCAAGGAGGGGTCGCTAGGAGTCACAATCGACTCCGCAGCAGTGAGTTTGTTTTTTTGTTCTTCTGCACAGAGCAATAGTCTGTTTGAAAGAGTCTCCTTAACTCAGGCTTTGCAGCCATCACTCCTGGATCCAGATGTTTTTCCATGCAATGTCACTATTATTTTTATGTATTTATTTTTTAATTGTGATTTGGGTGAAAATTTCCAGAGCAAATTCACTTTCCTTACAGCAGTTCACATACACTGTCTGCAATGTGACTTATTGTAAAATCTGCTTTTTTAATTTCAAACTTTTTTTTTTAATGTAAAGCTATTTTTATAATGAAATTAATGTATGTGTCCCATCGGAAGAAAGTATAAGGAAAAAATATAAGCAACTACACTACTATATCACCACTGCATCTAACTACTACTAACTTTAACTTTTATTTTTTTAAATGAGTATTTACTGTTTCTTTGTCTCAAGATATTTGTGTTTGTATATGTGTGTATTTGGGAGGGAAGAGAGAGAAAAAAAAGAGAGGGAGACATGGTAGTTTTTGTTTTGAACAGTAAACCTACTCCATCGATTAATCTTGAATGTAATTAATTATAATATAAATATAACATAATTAGTTATAAAAATAAGGATATTTCCAAATCAATCTCATATTAGTGAATATTTATATGGTCACACATTGATGACTTATGATATACATTTTTTTTTTTTTTCACTAGATAACAAGGATGTGTGATTTGAAGGCAGGTCAAATACACATCTCTAATTATTTCCTGCATTTAGGGCAGAATTACTAGGCCAAGGAATAGACTATTTTTAGCCAATAGATAGCATATCACTAAATATTAAGTTTGATCTTGGTTTCTTTGTCTTATCTAATTGATTTTCATTGAAATTGTGGGTGTATTTTTCTACAATTAAACCAGATATGTTATTTACAGGTAAAGCCTCAATTAATGCAGACTGCTAAGGAAACACATTCAGTGTGATGATAAGAAAAAGAACAACATACATTCCCCACTGAAAATGTAAATAGCTTATCATCATTTTGTCAAGAAATTACCAAGTTTTACATTGCATTACATTGATCTAATATAGCTATCAAATTAAACTTCATCAAATTTTGAATATTCTAAAGAATATGAATTGATGGCCCTATAGTCATAAACAGTCTTAAGGACAAAAAATCAGTCTAAAAAAAGTTATCTTATTCAAAAGACTAAATTTTGTCACATTTTCTTAGTAATTCCATGAAAGTAAATTCTAATCAAGAGAAAGCAATGGAAAAATGAAAATGCACATCATGAAGACTTATCATGTGGTATGTCGTAAAGATGCTTCATCTATGTGTTTCTTATATTTTTATTCCTCTAAGTATCCATAATAGCTCATAGTAGAATACTATGCATATATTCAATATTAGAAAATGTTTGCTTTATTAATGAATTAATTGATTAAAAACAGTTTAATATGTATACTCACTCCTTCCGATTGGGAATTTTTTTGTAAGAATCCACTGACTTTATGCTGTTTTTGGTAAGCAAAATCCAAATTAAATGCTCCATTTTTATTGTCTGTCGCATGAAAGCTGACAATGGCATCTTCCCTCCCAATTACAATGTCTTTGCCCTAATTCCTATCTTTAAGCCAGGGTCATTTATTTGGTACACAAATAGAATTTGGAGAGTTTTTAAACTTGGATGGGTGAAAAAATTATATCTTCATCTTTACTGAACCTCTTGTTGAAATACGGTATGTACTTCTATACAAATTTAGGCAAAATAATTTATTATTTTGTTATTAATGACAATTACAAATATTTT
>NW_006922117.1:1487777-1488217 GCF_000298275.1 Orycteropus afer afer | reverse complement strand
ATAGAACCAACCTTAATGATATGGATAAAGTAAGGCTCTTGGGACCTCCATTTGCTGATGTGACATGACTCAAACTGAGGAGAAACAGCTGCAAACATCCATTAATAATTGAAACATGGAATGCACAAAGTATGAATCTGGGAAAACTGGAAGTTATATCAAATGGAATGCATAAAGATTAATAGCTTAGGCATTAGTGAGCTGAAATGGACTGGTTTTTGCCATTTTGAATCAGACGACCATATGATCTACTGTGCTGGGAATGACAATTTGAAGAGGAATGGTGTGGCATTAATCATCATAAAGAATGTCTCAAGATCTCTCCTGAAGTACAAGGCTGTCAGTGATAGGAGATAGGATAATATCCACATGCCTACATGGAATCCAGTCAATACTGTTAGTATTCAAGTTTATGGACCAACCACCAAAACCAAAGATAC
>NW_006922117.1:1486771-1487469 GCF_000298275.1 Orycteropus afer afer | reverse complement strand
TGAACACCAATGACCGGAAACCAGATGAATTGTGGGATGACATCAAGAGCATCATCCATGAAGAAAACAAGAGGTCTCTGAAAAGACAACAAAAGAAGAGAAGACCAAAATGGATGACAGAAGAGACCCTGGGACTTGCTCTTGAGTGAAGAGTAGCTAAAGCAAATGGAAGAAATGACAAGATAAAAGAACTCAAGAGAAATTTTCAAAGAGCAGCTTGAGTAGGCAATGCCAATTAATATAATGAAATGTGCAAAGACCTGGAGTTAGAAAACCAAAAATGAAGAATATGTTTGGCATATCTCAAGCTGAAAGAACTGAGGAAAAAAATAAGCCTCGAGTTGCAATACTGAGAGATTTTACCGGCAAAATATTGAATGATGCCGGAAACATCAAAAAAAGATGGAAGGAATACGCAGAGTCACAGTACCAAAAAAATAGGCCTATGTTCAGGAGGTGGTATATGATCAAGTACCAATTGTATTCAAGGAAGAAGCTGAAGCTGCATTGAAGGAAGTGGTGAAAAACAAGGCTCCAGGAATTGAAGGAATAACCATTGAGATGTTTTAACAAAAGGTGCCACACTTTAGGCACTCACTCGGCTATACCAAGAGATTTGGAAGACAGGTACCTGGCCAACTGACTGGAAGAGATCCATATTTGTACCCATTCCAAAGAAAGGTGATCCCACAGAATGT
>NW_006922117.1:1476401-1486380 GCF_000298275.1 Orycteropus afer afer | reverse complement strand
CTGCTAACCAGAAGGCTGGCGGTTCAAACCCACCAGCCACTCCTCGGAAGGAAGATGGGGCAATCTATTTCCGTAGTGATACTGCTTCGGAAACCCAAGAAGGGGTCGCTGTGAGTTGGGTCCGACTCAATGGCACATAACAACACAACAACAATGCTGATCAAATAATCCAAGATGCTGGAATATATGAAGAAGAATGTGGCATCAGGATTGGAAAAAGTATCATTAACAACCTGCAATATGCTGGTGACACAACTTTGCTTGGTAAAAGGTGAGGATCACTGGAAGCACTTACTGATGAAGACTGAGGAACACAGTCTGCAGTATGGATTACATCTCAATATAAAGAAAACAAAAATCCTCACAATGGAACCAATAAGCAGCATCATGGTAAATGGAGAAAAGATTGAAGTTGTCAAAGACTTCACATCACTTGGTTTTATGATCTGCACCACTGGAATCAGCAGTCAGGACATCAGATGATGTGTGGTAGAGGGCAAATCCACTGCAAAAGATCTCCTTCAAGTGCTGAAGAACAAAGATATTGCCTCGGACTAAGGTGTGCCTGACACAAGCCATGATATTTTCAGTCACCTCATATGCATGTGAGAGCTGGACAATGAGTAAGGAAGACAGAAGAAAAGTTCTTCTGATAGAAGAAAAGTTCAACCAGGCAGTGTTTCGTTCTGTTGTGCATAAGGTCGCTATGAGTCAGAGACAACTCGACAGCACCTAACAACAACATATATATATTTATTTTAGTAAATATTTTGTAACTGTTCAATGAATAATTTCCTTTTATTTCATTTTATGTACTTCTTATTGTTCTAAGAAGGAGTCATAGACTCAAAAAAAAACCTGGTTTAAAAATAAACAGCTTAGGCACACTTGCTCTACTAACTTTCTCTGTCATAGTTAAGTGTTAATTTGTTTTAGAGATTACAATGCTGTTATATAATATTCTGCAGATAACATATTCTTTCTAATATGTTCCTTCACAAGATACAAGATCTTAACTCAAAGATAAGAAGAAAATACTTGGTGAGACAAAGACCTTTTTGCTCCTTATGATTTGCACCTTATTGCTGGCTCTGTTTTCCTATCTACATCTATTTACCTCATTGGTCCTGCCAAAATCCACTTGTTCATCCCTATTTTCATAAGCATGCTAATGTGTACAAGCAAGGTTTGGATCTTGTGAGAGTTTGCACATAGATTTCTTGCTTTATGTTTTGCAATACATTGTATTGCTATAACTTTTAATGTATGGAATATACTCAATATTAAGACTAATAAAATGCTCACACTTGAGAACTTAATAAAAGTTGGGAACACATCTGGCAGATATCCACTAGTTCCATTTCTTTGTGTACTAAAGATTGAAATGTAATGTCCAGTGGCCATTTCTATTCCCCAGGAACTTTTAAATCTGTTCTTAAATTATTTTAGAACAAGAAGCTCATAAAAGTGATGACAGAAAGATATTTTTCACATTTTACATGTATATCATCTCAGATCAATAATCTCTTACCACCAAAGTCATCCTTAAAGAGAAAAAAAGGAAATCAATATTGCTTTAGCTGAATTTTCCAACTACCCATTCTAAATTATTTCTTCCCCACATGTGCTTCTGTCATGCTATATAAGAGATTTTTCAACTTTACTAAACTATAACTGTTTTAACTTTATAGATATTTGTGGATTAATACACTTTCATATTCCTTTAAAGAACATATAAAATATTTTTAATGACTCTTCTAAATTCTGTGTCTCTTTTTCACTCACTTGTAAGAGAACAGGATAGATAAAATAAATTTCATCCTTGGCCTATTTCCACAATCATTGTCATTAGGCTCTGGTATCAAGAGATTGTAGGCAGAACCCATGTCTTATGTCCTTAAGTATAAAGGAAGTACAGCAAGGCTCTGAAAATCACTTCCTCTAAAACTGCTGCTATCTTCTGAGAGGAGTAAGGTTAAAGAATGGATAAGGATGTCATCAACAACAACAGAAAAGGAAATAATGGCTAAAAATGAGAAGATATGTAGAAAAGGAAAGAATATATGGAAAAGTATAAGAACGCATAACTAAACATTGAGAACAACATAAGAAGGAAAAAAATAAAACAGAGCAGAGTCAAATATAGGAGATTGAAGTGAGAAAGAACAGAAAGTGGAGGTAATCCAAGTTAACACATTAACAAAGAGACTGCACTTACAGTAACAAGCATATGCTTCTGAAATTAAATGTAATAAACAGCAATAGATTGTAGAAAGGTTGGAGTTTGAGGTCCTGAGATGCAAAGGCAACCGATTTTGTGGAATGAGTTTCCTAAAACATTAAATTTAAATAATTTATGATTTGACCTTTATAGAAACTTTATAACTCACTTGAGAACAAAAGTTTACCTATCATATTTAGTTATGAAAATCCTACATCCTGGCAAAGATCAAATTATTTCTGAATATTAGTTTAATGCAGCTATTCAAAATCATGATTGAATTCAAACATGAAGTATGTTAAACATAAATATCTCTATGAAACTGTACTTCAGAACTGTTGCAAACTGTCCAATATATTTAAATTTAGATGGCATTATTAAGATATTTACAGTTAAGAAAAATTCTAAGGTGAGGTCATATGGCATTATTATGTTAAACAAAAAAATAAATAAATAAAAAGGAAAAAAGTGCCACGGTATCAATGATGACTCACGATGACTGCAATTGTTTCAGAGTAGAACTGCTCTCCCAAGGGTCCTCATGGCTGTGACCTTTCGGAAGCAGGGCAGCAGGCCTTCTTCATGAGGCTTCTCCGGGTGGGATTTCAACCACCAACCTTCTTAGCAGCCTAGCACTTAATTGTTTGTAGCATCCAGGGACTATTATTCTTACCGGGAATGTATTTGCCTGTAAAAGAGTGCCACACTTGGGGAACTACAGGATATAAAGAAGAAAAACTCCAATATTTAATTATTATGTTGCTAAGTATAGGGAACTCTGGTGGCATAGTGCCTAAGATATTTGACTGCTAACCAGAGGACTGGTAGTTCAAACCCACTAGCCACTCCTCGGAAGGAAGATGGGGCAATCTACTTCCGTAGTGATACTGACTCAGAAACCCAAAGAGGGGTCACTATGACCCAAAGAGGGGTCACTATGAGTAGGATCCTACTCGATGGCTGTGCGTTTGCTTTGGTTTGGAACTAAATATAAGTTTTCACTGGCCAATTCTTTGAAATGTGGATGGCCTCTTCTTTCTTCCAAGTCTTCACAGTACAACAAACTAACAGACAAGTTCTTCTCCCTTAGCAGAAGAAGAAGAATACTGAAAGTACCATGGACTGCTAAAAGAACTAACAAATCTGTCCTGTAAGAAGTACGGCTGGGATGCTCCTTGGAAGCGAGAATGACCAGACTTCATCTCACCTACTTTGGTCATGGTGTCAGAAGGGACCATTCTCTGAAGAAAGATATCATGCTTTGTAAGTGGAGGGTTAATAAAAAAAGGGAAGGCCCCCAACAAGGTAGATTACACAGTGGCTGCAACAAAGGCTCAGGTACAGCAAGGATTGTGAGTCTTGGCACAGGACTGGGCAGTGTTTTGTTCTGTTGTCCACAGGGTCACCATGGTCAGAGGTGACTTGATACCACCTAACAGCAACAACTAAGTACATACAATATGCAGTTTGGGTATTTTAAAATCACCAAAGTAAAGGGGACTGTTCATTCCTTCTACTACTCAATACAATTGCCATTAATTTAGAAAAGAATACACGCTTTACAAAAGCAATTATTCATTTTTATTTTGTTTACATTGCACTGAAAATTTACATCATACTTTTACAAAGTTTTTTTTTTCATAAAAATATACTTCTTTACAAAAGTGTATGCATTAATATAAGAGGAGTAGCCAGTTGCAGAAGAAACATCGTTTAAACAAGATCTTAAATGTATTAACCTTAACATTAATGAATGAATCATTGTTATTGCAGTCATTTGAATAAACAAGAATAAATAACTGATGGCATAAAATATAAAACAGCATCCTGTCACTAGAGTACATGTTGAGAAAATTGTATGAATTTCCAGAACAATGTATCTCAAAGTGGTATACAAGGAATTCACTAAATGTAGAGATAGATCCAAGCAGCGTTCCTGGTTGCAACGGTTTCTCTTAGAGGCACTCTGTCTCATGATCAAAAAGTTGAGATTGTTCACAGAGTTATCCATATTTGAAAGGGACAACAACAGAGAGTTCACACTGGGTACAGAACTTTATTCAACAAAGGAAAACATGCCATAAAAGGAAGACAATGACCTATTAAATCAAAATGCTGGCATTACTGTAAGGTCCAGTTGTAAATGAGTCACCAATAACTTACAGATACATATCTTATTTTGACAATGAAACAAACCTGTCACATCTGAAATCAGCTCGTTAAGAATAAGGGTATAGAAAATTTAAAATATATGGAAATTTGGTAAATCCACAATGATTGAAAACAAATGTATATTGATAATTTGGGAGAGTATTTTTTTGTCAGTCATTATATTTAGAGGATAGGCCACACATATATTTCTAATTTATTTTACATGAAAGTTAGAATTGGCAAAATAATGTGAAATAGATTTGAAGGTGCATTGGAAGAAAAGTAGGTACACCATATGCTAGATTAATAGGTACTATTTGCTTTTTCCAGAAAACTGGAAAGTCTGATAAAGAACGGTAATTTTGGTGTCTCAGATAACTGTAAAATCATCATTTTATAGGTAATTTTTGCCAGCCAAAGTGGTTTCTAGATCGCAAAACAAGTTGAAGCAAGGAGTTAACACTACCCCTTGATTCACTGAATAATTAATACTGGTAACACCATAACGAGGAAATTGGGAGAGCAGTATAATGACCTTGCCATTTTCTAAAAGTGTAACAATAGTCAAAAAGTGGAATATCAATATAACATTGAAAAGCCAAACAACAGAAAAAATCAAAATTGGTGTGAGCAACCTTCTCTCTTTTGTGGAATAAATTAGCTTATCAACATTGAAAGGCATGAGTCAATCTTAAATAGCAATGGGGATAAGGAAGACAATACCTCAATTAACAACAAAAAATAGTTGATACAGTGGTATGAAGTACAGACTTATGGCCATGATGTAGCTCATAATGGTTAAAGAGAAGTCATTGATCTATTGACTCTTGTAAGTATAACTCTTATTTTCTACCCTATAACTTTTTTTAAAAACCCAGTCCCTCTAATATAGTTTATAAAGCACAGAAATACTGATAGTGGATGCTCCTCCAATATATGCAAATAGTTTATGTTTTAGAATAATCTCCTTTTTTAAAAAAGCAAATAAATTGTGAGTGAGCACTCTCAGAGTGCAGCCGTATTTCTGTAAAACTCTCCATGGTAACCATGAAGAAACATTATGGTCCAGTTTATGGAAGAAAAAAAAAAAAAAACAGAAAAAAAAGAAACACTTTTCTCTATCATTCCTCAGGAAAAGGTGACCCAGCAAGTCCTGAAAAGTGTGCTTTAATTTGTTTCGCAGTGAACTAAATGTGCACTGTTTTGTGTTTCGATTTCCAAGCTTCTGAAAAAAGGCAAAGTGTTGCCGCGTTATACCATTGTGCAGACCGTGTTTAAGTTGGGATCGAATCGTACTGCCTTTCCTTCCACTGACTTCGCACTGGTGTCATACATGGGATTTTCAAATGCTGCTTGGCCATTGTTATTTTCATGCACTGAACACCCTGTATACTGTGTTTTAGGTGCAGTCCTGTGGATGAAAACATTGATTAGCTAAGTGTTAATTCTCCTCGAGAAATAGCAGAGTAGGAATTATACAGTAAATACTTGAGGACGTACTAGTAAGTGATGTAACTTGAAAGTATGAATCGAGAAACCATAAACAAAGTAAGGCACGCTTGAACAACTTACCTAGCACCTTATAATCATAAGGAACTTTTATTATTTGCATATAATGTATATTTGTATACAGTACCTATATGATTAATATAAGCATTTACTGTCTTTAGGTGTCATTGAATTGATTTCAACCCAGAATGACCCCACGTGACAGGGTAGAACTGCCCCATGGAGTTTTCTAGGCTGTCATCTTTGGGGAAGCAGATCTCCACGTCTTTCTGCCATGAAGCCACCAGGTAGGAATGAATCTCCCAGTTAGCAGCTGGGAGTTTAACCATTGTGCCGCCCGTGCTCCTTAATGCAAACACAAATCAATGCTATTGTGAATATTACCATCATTTTTCTCATTATATGATAATTTATTATGCATTGTAATATATGTTATTATAATTAAGAACTTGAATCACATTACTATTCATCCATCCATTCAATAAATATTTACTGAGGATATATCTACTATGTGCCAGACAATATTCTAGGCATTGAATATATAATTTTTTTAAAAGAAGGTATTATTCTCATGGTGCTTATATTGTACTAATGGAAAACAAGAACAAATGAAAAAAATAAAACCAGACAAATCGTAAGTAATGAGAATTATTATATGAAAAGGAAAAGGGAAGTAACTGACACTTTAGGAGAAGTAATAAAGAAACACATTTCTGAAGAGATAAAAATCTATGATCTGAAGGACAAGGAGGATGAATTTCTATATTGTTACAGAACAGGGGATTCCAGGAATAGAAAATAGGTATTGCTGACACTTAAGCTGGGAAGGTGTGGGGAGTGTCCCAGAAACATATGAATATTTGATTTGATTTTAAGCATGATATACGTTCGAAAAACCAAATTCACTGGCTGCGAGTCGATTCCAACTCATAGCAACCCCCACAGAGTTTCCAAGGCTGCAAATCTTTACAGAAGCAGACTGTCTTATCTTTCTTCCATGGAGTGGCTAGTGGGTTCAAACCACTAACCACTTGGTTAGTAGCCAAATGCCTTCACCACTGCATGGCTAGAGCTCTTTATGATATATGTTAGAACTAGTAAAATTAGAATCTCATGGGTGAAATAACTATGCTGATACTCACAAGAAAAATAGTTTCCAAAAATATATTGGTAATTGGACATGAGACACATGACACAGAAGGTCTAGGCATGGTGCTTAGTCTTGCATTCCTGCCTCTTTTTGTAGTTCTCCCATCTTTGATTCAGGTTCATTACTAGTTTCTCTTTCCTATGTATCACTGATTAATGTATCACTGATTAATTATCTGACATGGGTGAAGAATGGTAGGACCTATACCAACATATTTCTGGGACATAATTCCTGAAAAAAGGCTATTAAAATAAGTGTTTTTTAACTTCTTTGTTTATATCAAATACCACAAACTTCAAGTATTGATTTTATTGTAACTTATTATAAATAACAAATATATATGTAACTATATCAACTATAGGGGCTCTAATGGCGTAGTGCCTAAGGCATTTGACTGCTAACCAGAAGCCTGGCACTTCAAACCCACCAGGCCCTCATCAGAAGGAAGACTGGGCAATCTACTCCTGTACTGATACTGCCTCAGAAACCCAAAGAGGGGTCACTATGAGTTGGATCTGACTCGAGGGCAGTAAGTTTGTAGTTATTTTTTTGGGTATATCAACTTTTTGTATAACAAAATAATATACATAACAAAGGAGCTCTGGTAGCATAGTGGCTAAGACACTTGCCTGCTAACCAGAAGGTTGGCTGCTCAAACCCACCAGCCACTCCTCGGAAGGAAGATGGGGCAATCTATTTCCGTAGTGATACTGCCTCAGAAACCCAAGAAGGGGTCGCTATGAGTCGGGGCCGACTCGATGGCATATAACAACAACAACAACATGCATAACAAAATGATATATTACTATCTTAAATACATTCTTCTGAATTTTTGTCCAAAGATTGTTAGATTAGTTCTAGGACAGTAAGTTTTATTTTTTTTAAAAAAAGCATAAGCTATCTTAATTGCTTTCAATGCCATCACTCATATATATAGGATTCACAACTTGCTCTTCCTGCATGTATCTATTGCTATAAGCCAAATAGTTGTATTTGTCTATTTATCAAAAAGAATTCACAATAAAAATCAGAAGAAACACAATTTTCTTCTAATTATGGAAGAATCATTAGAATACAAAAGAATTTCTCTTTGCTCATATCAAGCAACAACTTTAAGGAAAATAACTATCATTAAAAGTAAAATACAGAATAGGCTGACATAGCTTGCTTTGTGAGTAAATTTAGTGAAGAGTTTTCTTTACCCACTAACAAATCCTGAAAGTGGCCAGAAGTAAACAGCTGCCAATTCACAATGATCATAAATGTATGTAACATTAAATAAATCAGTCTTGCTTGTTGTTGTTATTTGCCATTGAGTCAGACCCCACTCACAGCAACCTCTCCTTGGGTTTCTGAGGCAGGATCTCTATGGAAGTAGATTGCCCAACCTTCTTTCTGAGGAGTGGCTGGGGGGTTTGAACCTCCAGCCTTCTGGTTAGCAGTCAAGTGCCTTAGGCACTTAGCTACCAGAGCTAACATTTATCACAAAAGCACAGATTTTGGGTAAAATGCATTTAGGTAACAAATGCTATCTAGATATGTTTTCTGGATGAGGATTTATTTCAAATAATGGAGAATTGTATAGTAAAGGCTCTTACCAGGGTATTCTCATAGAGTGAACAAAAACCTAATAACAATGTGTGCAGCCATATACTAGATAAAATCACAAACATAATATATTCATTGTGTAATCTTCAGAAGGCAACAGAAGATGAAAAAGAACATTAGAGTATTGTACCATCTGCCTGAGTAAAAATCGTCAGTATTATAAACTAACAAGTTTAGACATAAGGTTACTCTTAGTTCTGTAAATGAATTTGGCAGAGTTATTCAAACCTTAACCAAGATTTGTATTTCTGAAGCCTCATTTTGGATAAGGTAAAAATATCTTTCATAATTAGTTTTGTGCCACAAATACTAAAAAGCAAAAGGCTGGAAGGTTGATGAATGCTTGTGAAACTTAACAGCACAACTTGAATTATGTGTAGGGTGTGTATGAGAGGTAGACGAAGTTTCAAGCACTTTTCCAATAATTAGCTCATAGAAGTATCATAAATAATGCTTACCTTTGTTTGTACAGATAAAATCCAAATCCTGCAAATATAAGTGCAAAAAAAGGCACAAGAATAGCAATAGCCACAGAACTACTATTTGTACCATGAGGTTGATTCGAAGAATTCGAACCTTCTGACATATTCAGTCCTAAAAATAAAACAATAAATTGTAAGATCAACTCTCTTTAATGATATTTGTTTTTTCTTTTTATGAAACAATTTCTTCGTTTCTCAAATTGTCTACTTGAACAAGTACATAAAAAAGAGAGCTCATTCCTCAATCTTCTTCAACCCATTTCCACACAATTTTGCACAATGTTTAATATGCATAAGATAGTTTTCCAGAAGAAGATAGAAATTTAAAAAATGAAATAAATATCCTTGAGCTGAGGTATTTAAACATGAATGGGAAGACTAACAGACACAAATAAGGGTAATGCATCAAGCATGAATTCATGGCCAATTTGTTCCAAACATGGGAGAAGTCATTTACATTGGTGGTATCTAAGAGTGATTTTTGAGGCAGACATGGAATATGTTTGTCCTTGTTGAACCAGTAGAGAAACCAGTGAAAATGAAAACAAGATCATCATATACTTAGAAGTAGAACTGTTAATGGCACATTTGGGGGATAAGGCCAGCATTAGGCATATCTGTGAAAAAGACACATGGCAGGTGTTGGAGATTAGAATAATAAACTATGGCTAGATTCTGAAGGGGTGAGAATGTCATTCTAAAGAGCTCAATCATTCTGCCCAGCTCAGTAAGAGACATCTGAAGGGGTTTAGAAAGGAAAGGATATGACAAGGCAAGAGATTTAGAACAGTGCCTCAAGTAGGATGAGCTCTGGGGAAGACAGCCCTGAAAAAAGAGTAATTAGAAAGGTGTCCTTAT
>NW_006922117.1:1473041-1476301 GCF_000298275.1 Orycteropus afer afer | reverse complement strand
ATGTGTGGTTTATAAAAGAGATAGGAAAGCATCAGATTAAAAGTGTTCTGTTTTAGACTGAATAAATGGTTATGGAAGGTATTAGCAGAGTTAGGAAATGAGGGAAAAAAAGCTAGGTTTATCAATGAGTTAGCACAAAGATAGTAGTCCTTTTAAAAAAAAACACTTTTTTTTTTTTTTTTTGGTATGTTTTGTTTTAGCAATGTAGTGTGAAGTGCTTTGGGAATATTACTTGAAAACATTCTACACCATATTACACAACTGTGTTAATGTAATGTGTAAATGAAAGCCTATCCTGATTTAAAAGCTAACAGTTTTAGGGATACATTATATGAAATTACATTTTATTATTTATTTATTATTATTAATTTAGAGAAAACTGCTTTCCCTTTTGACAAATAGTTATATTTAACTAAAGCCCTCCTTAGAAGCTCTGGTAGCATAGTGCCTAAGGCATTTGACTGCTAACCAGAAGGCTGGTGGTTCAAACCTAACAGCCACTCCTTGGAAGGAAAATGGGGCAATCTACTTCCATAGGGATACTGCCTCAGAAACCCAAGGAGGGGTCACTATGAGTCTGCCGACTCCATGGCACATAACAACAACAATAAAGCCCTCCTTAACTGTAAACAAAAATGTTAGGGCTTAATTCTATCCCTCATTTTTCTAGTGACACAGCATATTTATGTAAAATTCCAAAGTAAGGAAATTTTGAGGTAAGTGTCATATACAGGATTTGGATCTGAATTTACTCTTTATATACCAAGGTCACAATGTAAAAATGTAGACAGTATAAATTAGGAAGATTGTACAACAAAAGCTAAGTTAATAAATCCATTCAATCAAGACCATTAAATGCTTTTGCACATGTTAGAATATTTGGAAGTAAAAATGACAAAACCCAGTACCTCTCACCAGAGAAAATTTACATTTCTGAAGAGAACAAAGTTCCAAAAAGGGGCCCATTATTTAAAGTTATTTTCCCTTGCTAGACCCTATGAGTTTTTCAAAGCATTGCTACATAGTTGGAGCAGTAAGAAAACTGCAACAATATTCAAACTGAGAAGTGTTACAGTTCTCATGAGATAAGATCAAATGATTTACAGTTTAATATTTTCTTTTATATCTATATCACTTTTTCCACTTTTCCCTTGCTTAAGGGCGAGTGAGTTTGTCACATTTATTAGAAATATGAAGAAAAACCAAACATTGTACAGAGTTAGTATATAGAGAACAAATTTTGAAGAATGTGATTAAAAAGTTATCAGTGTATCAATGTATAGCCCTGACAATGCAGAATACAAAATGGAATAAGTGTACTTAATGTACAAAACCCACTGTACTTCCATATGTTGTCTAAGGTAATAGGGAAACTATATAAAAATCAAAATGAATACATTACCTAGTCTTTGTAATCCAAATTGCCCGTAATCCTTGCCCTGAATAAATCCTTGAAATACGTAAGTAGCTCCATCAGGTTCAGCAGAAACCTAAAAGAATTTAAAAGTCTCATTAATCTGAAGATTGACCAAGCAATTTTTTCCCAGCCTTAATAAATACTCAGTTTTATTCAGACATGAATATTATGCACGTTATTTTCCTCTATACCAAAACCAAACCCAACCCACTGCCATTGAGTCAATTCCAACTCATAGCAACCCAACAGAACAGAGTACAACTGCTCCACAAGCTTTCCAAGGGTGTAAATCGTTATACAAATCAACAGCTACATCTTCTTCTGAGGAGCGGCTGGTGGGTTTTAACTGCAGCAGCAATTTGACTGGCAGCAGAACACTTTAAGCACTGAGCAAACAGGTCCCCTCCTTTCTTATTTCTTTCTCATATGTAAAACATAGCATATTGTAAAAATTTTGCCATCATTGAAAGCTTAACCCAGATTTACAAAAAAAAAAAAACTATTCTGATAAGAGAAAGTAGGGGATTGATTGTTAGTATAATGGTAAAGATATATAGATTTTTTTATAGGCTAAGGAAACCATAGGAGCTCTGGTAGCATAGTGCCTAAGGCACATGACTGCTAACCAGAAGGCTGCTGGTTCAAACCCAACAGCCACTCCTCGGAAGGAAGGTTGGGCAATACTACTTCCGTAGTGATACTGCCTCGGAAACCCAAGGAGAGGTCACTATGAGTCGGGGCCGACTCGATGGCACATAAAAACAACAACAAGGAAACCATTGTCAAAAAAAAAAAAGGCATTGGTATAGTGAAATAGAGTGATCCAAATGGTCAATTAAAAATTGAAATATAGCAATGCTGTACTTTGAAGATTAGATTACTGTCCAATAAATATGCACTCCCCCAACCACCACTTTCAGCCGGAAGTATACCACCCATCCCTTGATCCATTAATACTGAGCCTGGCCTTCTGTCTTTTGTTGGCCAGTGGAATTGACAATGAGTCACTTCCAAGCATAGTTTGTTTGTTTTCACTTTCTACTGTGATTTGGACAAAAGTTTACAGAACAAATTCCTTCTCCATTCAACAGTTAATATATAGTTTCTTTTGTGACACTGATTGCAAAACCCACAACATAACAGCTCTTTTCCCACTTCCTCCCTATAGTTATAATTCCTTCTGTCCCTGAGTTTGATTTTTTGGTTCCTTCCTATGCATTCCTACCTTCTGAGCTTTCTGCTTATGTAAATGTTGCCCTTCTGATCTCTATGATTGATTGATCTAAGGAGTGGACCTCCCTGGTGTAATTGTTCACCTTGTACCAAACCAAACCAAACTCACTGCCATTGAATTGATTCTGACTCATAGTGACCCTCATTCAGTTTCTGAGGCAGTAAATCTTTATGGAAGTAGATTGTCTTATGTTCCTTCTGCAGAGCTGCTGGTGGGTTTAAACTACCAACCTTCTGGTTACCAGTACTATGCCTTAGGTAGTGCACCACCAGAGTTCATAGGGCTGTCTATTGTTCAGCTGGGACTCACAGGAGTAAGTTTAATTCTAGTCCCAAAGAGCAACTAGGGGCCATGGTCTCGGGGGTTTCACCAGTCTCTATCAGACAAGTAACCCTGGTTTTATTTCATTTATTTATTTTTATGATTTCAAGTTTCCAAGCATAACTTTTTAAAAGGCATGTTTCCTCTTGTCCCTCCCCCAACAAAAGAAGAACATGCTCCTGCTGGCTCTTTGCTGTCAGTCTGGGCCCCAGAATGAGACACATGGAACAGACCTGAACTTGATACAACCACCTCAAATAGATTCCCTACAGCTGACTCCAGACAGAC
>NW_006922117.1:1467482-1472841 GCF_000298275.1 Orycteropus afer afer | reverse complement strand
AGCATAGTGCCTAAGGCACTTGACTGCTAACCAGAAGGCTGGCTGCTCAAACCCACCAGCCACTCCTCGGAAGGAAGGTTGGGCAGTCCTACTTCCTTAGTGATACTGCCTCGGAAACCCAAGGAGGGGTCGCTATGAGTCGGGGCCGACTCGACGGCAAACAACAACAACATGAACTTTGCACAGGTATAAAATCTTATATTTTAAAAGTTCTTTCCATGCATAATGTTGAAGCTCATGGATAAAATAGGACTGGTCCATCCCAGTGACCCAGATGACTAACTGTTGTTGTTATTGTCATGTGCCATTGAGTCAGACCCGACCCATAGCGACGCCTCCTTGGGTTTCTGAGCCAGTATCATTACAGAAGTAGATTGCCCCATCTACTAGGAATGTGAATTTACCCTCAAGTTTGTTCCAATTAGTGGCAATTAGCTACTTAATTCATTTGCAGAATAGGGAACTGGGCACAAAAATTTCTTTCCTTAAAAACCAAATCTACTGAAGCCTATGACCTACTATCTTCTCCCAGTAGGGGCTCTTTGTAAAAGAAGGCTTATTACTTGAGCGGATATTGTTAGAGCACTCATGCCCATTCTTCAACAAGGAAGACTACTGGACAATATATGGATGTAAGACATGTTGCTTCCAACGATTGACTTAGAAACTTCATTCACATTTATGACTGAATAAGATGGGTGAGTCCATAGTGATGCTATTATAACTATGTCCATGTAGAAAGCAACTCACCTACTTTCCTTTTCACTGAGAACTTTATAAAATATACTAAAACTGGGCTTCAATTTAATGTGTGTACTTAATTTTTCTGATGCATTCAGTTTATATATTGTTGTTATTATGTGCCGTCGAGTCGGCCCCGACTCATAGCAACCCCTCCTTGGGTTTCCAAGGCACTATCACTACGGAAATAGATTGCCCCATCTTCCTTCCAAGGAGTGGCTGGTGGGTTTGAGCAGCCAGCCTTCTGGTTAGCAGTCAAGTGCCTTAGGCACTATACTACCAGAGCTCCCTACATATACCTTAAATAGTGGTTCCAGAAAAAGACTGAATAAAGACTGAATTTTACTTCAATTTGTTTATCAATAGTGATTATTGCAGAAACAATACATCTGATAAGATCAATGATTTTACATATATATAAGTAGTTGTGGTGTAGTGCCTAACGCATTTGACTGCCAACCAGAATTTGGTAGTTCAAACCCACCAGCCACTCTGCTGAAAGAAGACTGAGCAATCTACTTCCACAAAGATTTACCACCTCGGAAATGCAAAAAGGGGTCGCTATGAGTTGGAATTGACTTGATGGCAGTGAGTTTGTTTGTTTTTCTTTCTATATATATATAGAAATATATATATTGTTGTTGTTGTTTGCCGTCGAGTCGGCCCCAATTCATAGCGACCCCTCCTTGGGTTTCCGAGGCAGTATCACTACAGAAGTAGGACTGCCCAACCTTCCTTCCGAGGAGTGGCTGGTGGGTTTGAACCCCCGGCCTTCTGGTTAGCAGTTAAGTGCTTTAGGCATTATGCTACCAGAGCTCCTTATATATATGTAAAATCATTATATATATATATATATATATATATATATATATATATATATATATATATATATATATAGCCACACATATACACACATCATAAAAGTAGGCAAAGCACATCAGTATCCAATAAAACAAGGATTTTCACTGAAGAACACTAAATGTTTAAACTTGAATCACTTATTACCAAAATAATGTATCCATACATAGCCTTTTTTTTTTTCTTATATATGTTCATAATTAATTACATTTAGAAAACTATCTTTTTCTGGACAAACCAACCACAGATTCGCCATTAAAATAAGCAGTGGGCTTTTAAAGAAATATACTTACAAAGCCATCCATGGCCCAATTTTCCTCCTTCATTTTCTTGACAGAAGCATGACCTGGTACTTTAACAAGATAGATGTGGAGCATTAGGCGAGCTTCCTGGCTTTTGTATACCCCTGTAAAATACAACAACATTTTAGTCTACTTAGTAGTATAAATAGTTTTGGTTTGTAACTCTTTTAATATATTATATAAGATAATTGATAAAGATAAAATTTAAGCAAAGATCCAAATCAAGGATCACTTCATGCGTAATGCTTGCTATTAACATTGTAATCTACCCTAATCTCTCTTTTGTCTGAAATTTCCAATTTACACCTTAATTTTAAAGGTTAATTACCTAGGCTATTAAAATTAATTACTGTTTCAATAATATCATTCCATGATAACTCAAACAAAATGATTATTGCCCTCAATCAGACTGAAAAATAGTTAAGTGTATGAATCAAATGATAAAATTCCTAGTATATCCCATAATGATGAATTGTGTGCCAAATCTGAAAAAGAGAGTATTCTAGGTGACCCTGATGAATATATGTCCTTCCTAACCTTACAGGTTTTCAGTAAAATAATATATAGGTAGGTATGTTGTTGTTTGGTGCCATTGAGTCACCTCTGACTCATAGCGGCCCTATGTACAATACAATGAAACATTGGTCCTGTGCCATTCTCATAACTTTTGCTATGCTTAAGCCTATAGTCACAGCCACTGTGTCAATACATCTTATTGAGGGAATTCCACTATTTCTATGACCTTCTATTTTTACCAAGCTTGACATCCTTTTCCAGGGACTGCCATGACCAAAGTAGGTGAGATGGATCTGGCCATTCTTGCTTCTAAGGAGCATTCTGGCTGTACTCCTTCCAGGACAGATTTGTTCATTCTTCTAGCAGTCCATGTTCTTTTTAGTATTCTTTGCCAACACCTCAACTCAGAGGAATCAATTCTTCTTCAGTCTTCCTTATTCATTTGTCCAGGTTTAACATGTATATGAGGTGATTGAAAATACCATGGCTTGGATTAAGCACACCTTAATCTTCAAAGTGACATCTGTGTTTTTTAACACTTAATGAGGTCTTTTGCAGCAGATTTTCCCAATGAAATATGCCATCTGATCTCTTGACTGGTTCTTCCATGGTCATTGACTGTAGATCCACATAAAATGAAATCTCTGACAACTTCAATCTTTTCTCCATTTATTGTGATGCTGCTTATTGGTCCAGTTGTGAGGATAAAAATCCTTTACATTTTCTTTATGTTGAGGTGTAATCCATTCTGAAGGCTTTAGTCTTTGATCTTTATCGGTAAGTGCTTCAAGTTATCTTTATTTTCATTAAGCAAGATTGTGTCATCTGCACATTGCAGGTTGTTTAATGAGCCTTCCTCCAATCCTGATACTGTGTTCTTCTTCATATAGTCCAGCTTCTTGGATGATTTGCTCAGCATGCAGATTGAATAAGTATGATGAAAGGATACAAACCTAGCACACACTTCCTGATTTTAAACCATTCAGTAAGTATCCCCTTGTTTTGTTCGAACAACTTTCTCTTGGTTTATATACAGGATCCTCATAAGCACAACTAAGTGTTTCTGAATTCCCATTCTTAATAATGTCATCCATAATTTGTTTTGATCCACAAAATCTAATGCCTTTACATAGTCAATAAAACACAGATAAACATCTTTCTGGTATTCTTTGCTTTCAGGCAAGATTCCTTTGACATCAGCCATGATAACCACTCCATACCCCATTCTGAATCCAGCTTGGATTTCCAGCATTACCCTGTCAATATTCTGCTGCAATCATTTATGACTCTTCAGCAAAATTTACTTGTGACATTAATGATATCATTCTATGATTTCCACATTCTGTTGGTCTTCTTTGTAGCCATATGGATATTATCCTGTCACTGACAGCATTTTACTTCAGGATAGATCTTGAAATGTTCTTTTTGATGATGGGTACATTTCTACTCCTCTCCAATTTGTCATTTCAGTCATAATCGACCATATAATTGTCTCATTCAAAATTACCAATTCCAGTCCATTTCAGTTCATTAATGCCTAGGATATTGACCTTTATGCATTCCATTTCATTTTTGACAATTTCTATGTTCCATAAATTCACACTTCATAAATTCCGTGTTCAAATTATTAATGAATGTTTGCAGCTTTTTCTCACTTACTTTGGTCATGTTGTCAGAAGGCCCCATGCCTGGACGAAGAAGATCATGCTTAGTAAAGTAGAGGGTCGGTGAAAAAGGGAAGACTCTCAACAAGATGGATTGATACAGTGACTGCAACAATGGGGTCAAGCACAATAAGGATTGTGTGGATGGCTCAGGACCAGGCACGTGTTTCATTCTGTTAAGGTCCCTGTAATTCAGTGCCAATTCAACGTAACCACACAACAACATCCCAGAGTCTGAAGATATCTGAGAAGATATCTCAATGGGGAGAAGAAGCAGAGCAACCAAAACATGTAGGGGAGTGTGTTCCAGATAGAGAAAACAGAAGCTGGGTGATAAGGCTAAGCAAGGGGTATAGCTCTGGGTCTCTTTGCCTTATTTAAACTAATATAGCTCCACCTTTTCTGTTAAATGTGCATATCGTCTAAACACTGTAATTTGAAGAAACACATTTGTTATCATAAAATAGTGTAAAAGTCACTGATGCAATCTCTTTGGTTTTATGAGCATAGAGCAAATTTTAATTGTATTCAAGTAAAAAAAAATTTGTTCTAATTAATGCCGTTTCAATGTAGCTATGTAAAAGCATACTTCGGGGATCTTATTTAAGAATCACAGAGTTTTTATATTTGTGTATTTATATCCATCTCTCAATTTAATAACTGAAAACTTTGTTTCTGATTTACTTATGAATTTTATTTAAAAATAAACGTAGGATATATCTCACTGTCTAAAAATCATTACATAAAAAGGGTTAGTCTTGAAAAAATGCAAGGATCAAGGTCTCATGCTATGTTGTAATGTGATACCTGAAAGAAGCAGTTCCATGTTGCTGTTGCTGAGTGTTGCATTAACAATCCCAGTGGAAGCATTGAAACTAGTAACTGTCAAGGTCATGGGTTGTTTCCTTCCTTTGAAATTGTAAGAGCCTTTCCATATGTAATTTTGGGCAAACACATCATCAGGAACTGAGAATGCATTAAATAAACAGACACATTAATTTTACAGTGCCATATAGATATAAGCATTAAACAGAAGATTATTCAATATTAGCATGTTGAATAATGGTATTTTGGTAAATGCACAAGATTGTTGAATGCATGTGATAAAATGAATTCTTCAGGGAAAACTTTTCCAATTTCTTTAAAATAAATCAAAATTAGAATAGACTTGATTAATTTATGACTCTGTCAATAAGAGAGAAATAGACAACACCAGTTAAAGACATGAGGTATATATTTACAACCCAGGAAGTTCCAAGCATTCAGGTTTGATCTCCT
>NW_006922117.1:1454819-1465464 GCF_000298275.1 Orycteropus afer afer | reverse complement strand
GGCACATAACAACAAGTTCAACAAGTAAAATAGCAGAAAGTTTTAGAATACAGGCTCTGGAGTTAAATTGCTTGAATTTCAGTCTCTCCTTGATGCTTAGTAAACTGTAAGATTTTGCCTGAATTACTGAACTCTAAGCCTGAATTTCCTCATTGTTTAACAAGATTAACATAAGGTTGTTAGGAAGATAAAATGGCATAATGAATGTGAAGTGTTGAGCCAAGTGTTAGCTGCTACCATCATCATCATCAATCATCATTATCATTTTTTAGATAAATTAGGGAAATTGTGGAGTATGTAAACTCACTAATTACTTGCTAATAAAATACATAATTAGTTGGCCTGTAGTTAGGGTAATGAAAAATCCATAGCCCAGGCTCTGTGACCTCCAAATCAGCTTCCTATTGGTATCCTTCCCAGACCAGAAACTACCCATTTATGCACTGTTTATATGGAAAGAACCTTTTCTAAAAATGTGTCAGTGTTTGTGTAAAATGTCTTTGTTCTGACAAGCACCTTAAAGCGCTTTTGGTTAACAAAAGTAGAGTTGGGGTCTACACGCTGACATGGGTAGGGGGAGGGATATACAGGAAGGATCTATGACCACCATGATAACATTGGGAAATGGGAGGACACGGGATTGTGCACAAAAGAGATAGACGACAGATGCTAATACCAACCAATGTGTCCACAATACTGCATTGCCATTAGCACCAAACACCAGGCTATAGATAAACACATAAATACCTGAGATGATCAGACAGGGGTCAGTGAACAGAAGTATACTCTAGACCAAGGATAGATTCAGCTGAGGGTAATCTTGCACAGACACCAGTGATAAAGCCTTGCTCCACATCCTACTTTGGTGAGTAGTGACTGGGGTCTTAAAAGCTTTCAAGCAGCCATCAAAGATGCAGCTAACATTCTCCTAGCATCGGAAGCAAAGAAGGCAACAACAAAAAAAAAGGCATTTGGAAGCAATCAGCCCTAGGACACAATGTCACTCAAGACCACAAGAACTAGATGGGGCCTGGCTACCAATGCCAGCCACTCAGGAAAAGATCAAATCTGGAGATCCTGGGTAGAGTGGGAGGGAAACTGTGGAACAAAATCCAAAAACTCAATAAGAACCAGAATTACTGGTCAGATGAAATCTGGTGAGACCTCCAATACTATGGCGCTGGAATACATTCTGCACCTGGAATAAAACACATCCCCAGGGGTGGGCTCTCAGCCCAATAGTTAACAAGATGTACACGCTGATCACTCAACCCACGCTGACACACCCACATACTCTATGGTGATATATCCCATAGAGCAATACACCACGGGGCACCAGAGGACCAACATTCAAGTTGAGGAAATGAAGGACAAACAGGAGTGCATAAATATAAGGAGCACAGGGGAGGGTTACAGTGTAGGGAGGGGAGGAGACTGGGTTAGTGTTGGACATGGTAAATGCAGAACAAAACTAAATGTACGTGTAACATTGAATGTAAAACATGCTCTTAAAAGAAAAAAGATCTCAGGAAACAAAAACATATACACATATATATTTAATTTGGTACCAAAAGTCCTTTGGCACATCTGCCTGATGCAGTAAGGGGTCTGATGTGTCTCAGAGCTCTGGTCTATCCCATATGCTTCTGTGTATTCTTGTGGTTTCTGCTTTTAAGTTTAATTGAACAGTGAATTGTGAAAATGTCAAAAAAGTTAAAGAATAACCTCGCTATTTTAAATGATAAAAGTAGAGACGTCAGGTGTTTTTAAAGCATAGGATGTACAATTTCTGCAGGCATTTGGGGCATTATACTGACATATTCTTGTGTCAGTCACCACCATGTATGACTTCATATGAAGGCAAGTTGACAAAACTGAGTAGAGATGGCGAGGACCAAGAACTTAGGAAATACTGAAAACATTGCCCGAGGCAGAAAACACAACTTAAGATCTCGAACTTGCATTGATTGAATAAATGCAACGACAAAGTGGTAAAAAAGAAAAGAAAAGAGAGAGAGAGAGAGAGACAGAAAAGTTTGCAGTAAGAAGTAAGAAGCTAAATTGGCCGGTATTAAAACGGTATAGTACTTTTAGGGAGATGTTCTAACAAAAAGTAATAGGCACACGATAAGTAAATGTTGCTGGTTTTTTTTTTTTTTTTTTTTTTTTTTTTTTTTAGCCTGGTGGTGTAGTGGATAAGGCATTTACTGCTAACCAGAAGGTCAGTGGTTCAAACCCACCAGCCACTCCACAGAAGAAAGATGAAGCAGTCTGCTTCTGTACAGATTTACAGCCTTGAAAACCCAATGGGGTCACTATGAGTCAGAATTGAATCGATGGCAGTGAGTTTGTTTTTTGTTTATATTATGACTACTCTTTGCAACCCTCAGAACATTAATGAAAACAGGCTACACCTAATGACCTTGTGCTGATGCTGGTTTAGGGAAAATAAGGAGTGTTAGTTGAAGGAGATGAAAGAGAACACTTGCCAAAGGAGCAAATAACAATGGAAAATAGTAGGTGGCAGCAGCAGTAGAAGCAGAGTCCACCATGATTAACCAGTGATGTGGCAGGAAATACTTAACAAAAGGCTCTGCAAGGAAAAACCAACCAACCCTGATTTGTAGCATTTGTAGCATTGTTCCTATGGTATAAACACTCCCAATAATGGCAGATTTCAAACTCCCAACATAATGCCATTGAGTGAGGCAGAACACACAGAACTGTCTATGCTGAGTCTCCCTAACAGCTCCAGCACATCCCACCTCCCTCCACCTTTCCCAGACATAATTAAGCAATGGAACTCATGATAGGATGGCTGAAGCAGACACTTGCGTTACATCAACAATGGGCAAACAGTAAGGGTAAGTCCATTTTGAGATTTAAATGTGGTTGTATCTTTGGCAATCCTTTGTAAACTCCAATGTGCCATTCAACTATAAATGCTATGGATGCCAATGTAAAGGATGAAGACAATGGTGATGATCCCTTTGTCCAAGACATGTTTGAGTTTAACCTTTGCTTCATAGGTTTCAAAAAAGATATATCAACAGTTGTCCTAATTTTCAAATTAGTTTTTAATTTCATCATCATGAGAAATCAGGTCTAACTTTGAAATGTGTGATGATTTATGTATTACTTAACATGATCAAACATTTTAGATGTTCTGAAGGAAGATTGGGAGATTACTTCCATAGTGATACTACCTCGGAGGGGTCATTATTTGTCGGAAACAACTTGATGGCAGTGAGTTTTTTTTTTTGTTTATGAACCTTCAGGAAAATACATATTCTATAATTGTGTGATGCAGATATTTTTATATGGATAAATGGTCAAGCTTAGTAATTGTGTTATTTAGCTCTTTCATATACTTTTTAATTATTTTTATTATTATTTTGGTTTGTTTTGATGTATATTTTGAGAGGCTATTGTTCATATTTTGCCCAGGAGAGTCTAGGTACATATTTGATGTGTTGGAGCTATTAAGAACACCATCTACTTCCCTATAGATCATCCACCTTGGAAAATGTTAAACACTTATTGCCATTATAATTTTCATTGCTCAGCCTTCCTTCTTATGTTTACATACTCATTGAATGCCTTTAAGGCATTCAGTCTGTAATCATTGAGTGTTGAATAGATCCATGTAAGTCTCAGAGTTTTTTGGTCATTTCAGTTTTATACCCTGAGCACTAAAAATGCATAAGGCCAACAAGAATTAGATTGCTGACACTATTTTTGGCCCAACATAGCTGGCTAAATATTATTTCCAAGGTAAAGGTTAGATGCTAAGCATTTAATTTTTTTTGTAGCTTTTCATTTTTGTTATATAAATAATATGCTAAGTGGTGCTAAAAAAAAAAAAAAAGGAAAATAAAAGTGGCTCTCAGGTATGGAACACTTTCTATAGGTCAAGCTCTATTCTGTTGTTGTTAGGTGACATTAAGTTGGTTTCAACTCATAGTGAACGACCCTGTGTACAACAGAACATAACACTGCCCAGTCCTGAGCCATCTTCATAATTTTTACTACATTTGAGCCTATTCATCAAGCCCAGTGTAGGACATTTCACTAAATGATTTATATTCACCACACAATAGTTTACTGAAGCTGATGATATAATTATCTAATCATTAACCTGGTTGTGTAAGTAAATAAATAGAGGCTCAACTCACTGCCATCAAATCGGATCCAACTCATAGTGACCCCTACTTGGGTTTCCGAGGTGGTATCACTAAGGAAGTAGATTGCCCAATCTTCCATCTGAGGAGTGCCTTGTGGGTTTGAACAACCAGCCTTCTGGTTAAGAGTCAAAAGCCTTAGGCACTATGCTACCAGAGCTCCTAAAATAGAGGCTAAGATATCTAGATATATAAAATAATTTGTTCAAAGTCACTACAAGGGAGCTTATGAGAATTACAAGTTTATAGGACTTTAAAGCCCATGTTTTTATTCACTATGCTAGGTCATTAAATTTGCTTTTATCACAGATAATCAATTAAAAATACACTGGACACTTCTTACTGCCAAAGTCTGCCATTGAATTGATTCCAAATCATAGCAACTCCCTTTGGCTTTCCAAGGGTGTACATCTTTACTGAAGCAGACTGCCACATCTTTCTATGATAGAGTGGCTGTTGGGTTTGAACCACTGACCTTTGGGTTAGCAGCCAAATGCCTTAACCACTGCACCACCAGACAAGTGCTAGAAGTTGCTAACCTTTTCTCTCATTTTCATATAAATATACGGTTGACTCAGTTTAAAAAACTTTATAATGAAAAATTTTAGATAACATCTCATTTCTTATTTTAACTTCATATTTTAAATAACATTACTGTCATTATTTGTATTTACAAACACAAAGCTTTATGAATACAAATATTTATCTTATTATTTACATATACACTCAAAGAACAATTTAATAGAGAAAACTATAAAAATATTTTTGGAATATTAACATATCACAGTACAGCATTGCATTAAATTCAGTATCTTATCATGCAAATTATCAAATCCCAATGTCAAGACAGTCAGACTCATAATTTTCCCAGACTCAAATATCTTTTATTATAAAAGTCACTTTGTTTAGGAAAAAGTAGATCAGTTTTAGAAGTCCTAGAAAAACAGATTAAATTACTGACCACTTAGCTTTGGGCTGGGTGTTCCTAATGCAGGTCTGGGATCTTTCACCAATATTTTAGAACCAGCTAGGAAAAGAAATGAAAATATTTACAAAAATTAATATAATTAATAATACACACTCACACACACCCATATATACATGAACAAATTAGGATGATTGATCAGTTTTATTGTGATATGCAGTTCTCTCAAGAACATTCTAATCATCACAGCATCTTATCCCAACTCAGCACTCCTCCTTCATAATTATGCTCATTGTAACCCAGTGTGATAAGAGGGTGGATTCTGCCTTATCCCCTTGAGTTCCTGTTTCTTGTTCTATATGCATAAACCTACATCAAAGCAGTCAAGCCAAGAGCTGAGGGGATACTTCTGTTGCAATCTTTTTCCTTTTGATAAGCCCATTACAGAAGCTCTGGTGGTGTAGTGCCTAAGGCCTTTGACTGCTAACCAGAAGGCTGGAGGTTCAAACCCACCATCCACTCCTCAGAAGAAAAAGTGGGCAATCTACTTCCATAGTGATTCCACCTCAGAAACACTAGGAGGGGTCCCTATGATTCAGATCCAACTCGAAGGCTGTGAGTTGGTTTTTTTTTTTTTTTTTTTTCAGTTTAAGCCCATTACACCTGCTCCAGATGGGGATTATCTTGTCCCAGTGGTAACAAGAATGAACGTTTCACCTAGATTTTGTCAAAATATCTTATCATCCTGGCTCAGAGGAAGATGGGCTTAGTTCAAAGCTGTGACAATCAGAGTCCTGAAAAATGCTGACTGATTGAGTTTTGGAAAATAATCATTCTACTAGCATTGTGATGCTAGAAAAGTATAAAGCAAGGGATGAGGACAGCAATGTTCCCTGCCTTAAGGAGAGGACCAGAATAAGGAATAAAGGCAAGAGGAAGAAGTATAGCATGAGAAAAAAAGGTATAAAAGACACAAATAACATTTCTGTAACTCTGAATCTAGAAGTATCTACATTACTCTGACTCTTGGTGTGGTCAACAACATTCCTTTGCTCTTAAACTAATCTGTATTGAGATATACTCTCTTGCATCAGAGGGAGGCTTGCATAGCACAATCTCTTCTGCTAAAAGCTACTATAGAGAAAACTTACCTTCACAAATGGGAACTTTTCCAGACCAAGTATTATCAGATCTACACACTCTATGTTCTGTTCCACCTGCTAAGAAGAAGCCATGCTGGCAGGTGTAAATTAGTGTATACCCATGAGATGGAAGGTCCATTCCTACTACATTTGCATGAGAAGGTGTTTCTGGCTGTTTACAGCTATGGGCTGTGTTCAGAAAAGAGAACAGAGTTAATTGTTTTATAGAGATTTGAAGAAAAAATGAGATAGGATTTATAATATATTTTCAGAAGTGTTTTAATTCCTTTATATAAATACACCTTGTAACAAGTATTCTAATGAACCAGGGAAAATATATCAATTTAAATGTATATATTAATTTCCATGCTTTATCATGTCTTAAGCTATCATTTATGAAACAGTAGTAGATATCAATAGGAGGGCTGAGACAAAAAGACTTAATTATTGTGGATAGTTAATCTCAGAAACGTGTACTATATCATTATTTTAGATAATCACAATGAACAGTCTGCAATCCCTAAAGAGTGAATAAATCAGTATAAAGCTCAGAGTTTTTTGGTCATTGAAGTTTTATAACATGGACATTTTAAAGGCTCTAAAAAATTCTGCAAAAAAGAAACATTTCAATGTTTGCCAAGTTCGGGTCTCCTATACCAGCTGAACCCCCTGTCATCAAGTTGATTCTGACACACTGACACCCCCATTGGGTTTCCAAGGTGGTATAGCTTTATGGAAATAGATTGCTCCATCTTCCTTCCCTGGAGTGGCTGGGGGTTTGAACCACCAACCTTCTGGTTAGCAGTCACATGCCTTAGGCACTGCACCACCAGAGTTCCTTTATACTAGCTGAGGAAACATTAGTATATGATTTGTTATTTTATTATATTCATTTTAAATTAAAAAATGTTTTCTAAGATTAAATAAAACCACAGTTAATTATATTGTTTTTATACTAATATTTCATAAGGTAGTTTATACAATTTAATAATTTGTTTTCACATATTGAATTTTTGGGGAATATTTTGGGTCTATCTATAAGCCAGAGGTACCATTTCATTTATCCAATTTTGAGTCTTCTTTTTCCGTAATTCCTTCTCCTCCTTATTCTTTCCTTTAATTCCACCATACTACTACTATTGTGCTTCCTGGTCCTGCCCCTCAGTTCACTGGTTTTGTACCTCATAAAGATCTTTTTTTTTTTTTTTTTTTTCTCATTCAAAAGACCTTTCTTTCAAAGAAAATAATATTTCTGATCATTTATTCCAGGAATATAGATCCTTATAGAAGGTCTCTGAAGACAAAGTATTCTGTACACAAATGTGCTTGCAGGAAAAAAAAAAAAAAGTTATATCTATCTACTTATCTATCTATCTATTCTTAATGGAGAGTCACAAAACTAAATAATGGCTATTATTTTGAATATTGTTTGCTAAACACAGTGTAACATGGTTTCTATTTAGTATAATTTAGTCAATTAATGTAACTTTCATTGAATAATACTTATAAGGATAAACTCAGATAGTCTGACTAACCTGCTTTCATAATTCCCACATAAGGCACATATTAGAAATTCCAAGATGCTTCACAGTAACAGAAGCTGTTTGACTTTATTTAAATCATCTCTTCCTAAATGTAGGTCATCAAATAACTTTGGTTTACTATGAAATACCTAGTTGCATCCCACACAGCTGTTCTAAATTATACACTCTAAGGAATTATGTCTTAAAGATTTATGCCTTGTTTACATAAAAGTCAATCAGACATGTAGCATGACTTCTCAGGGGAATATCCTTCTGCTTTTAGGGGCTTGTCCATAGGGGTCTGGTTCTGAAAAGGGCTAGAGTAAGATTACAGGACCAGGTTAGGCTCTAGCAAATCCTAAAAGTTAGATGCTTTCCTGACTTATGTTTCTTCTTTTGGTTTATTCCTTTTTTTATTATTATTTTCTCCTATGAGACTCAAAATTCAAAAGCTAAGGAGGAGATATAAAGAGAGAAGAAAAGGGAGAGAAGATATTAGTAACTCATCAGCCAAATGTATTTCTAATTAGGAGTCAGAGCAAACTATTTTGTGACCTTGGTCTTTGTTTTGATGTAATCTGTATAGCAAGCATTTTCAAGCTGGGGTTAGTACATACTTAAAGGCTCCAGAAAATCCTGAAAAACAGTATTCATAGTTTGAGTCAAGGTATCCATTCATAGTTCCTTTCACCATTTCTGGATTTCCTCAGATTCTCTAAGGGTTTCCCATGTGATAAAAGATTCCTAACATTCCCTGCCTGCATTCCAGAGTACTTCATCTAAATAGATGCAAATTTAAACATGGATCATCAGGTAAAGTTACCAGATGACCAAATAAAACACAACATAATCACACACAATCATAGGAGCTTCACGAAAGTAAAAAGTTTAAAAAAAAAAAAAAAACTGTCTCATGCATTCTGACTCTCCATGGGCTTGTGATAAAGTACTAAAATAGCAAACATGAAATATGGTCTATTATAATCTAAGGAGAAATCAAGGCTCATGGGTAGCACAGTGGTTAAAACATTTAGCTGCTAACCAAAAGGTTGGTGGTTGGAACCCACCAGCCACCCCTAGGGAGAAAGATGAATCAATATGCTATCATAAAGACTGAACAGATTTTGGAAACTCTATGGAGCAGTTCTGCTCTGTTCTATAGCGTCTGTATGAGTTAAATTGACTTGATATTAGTGAGTTTGAGTTTAGGTTTTTGTTTTCTTTTTTTAAGTAAAAAGAAATCAACTAGACACATCCATTATATAAATATAATTTTGTTTCCACACTTGGTGGGGAAATATTTCATATAAATTCTGACTCATAATAAGTAGAATTTGTTACCCAGAGTACTTACGTATGCATTCAGGCTGAATTCCACTCCATGAGAGGTCAGGAAGACAAGTGCGTGTTGTAGAGCCTTGGAGAAGATGTCCTTTTTTACAATGAAACTGTACAACACTTCCGACCTATAAAGACAGATATGAAAAATAAAATAATTTTGAAGATGGTAAATGCAATATAATATTAGAGGGAAAGATGTTTACTTACGGTTGTGGTGGTAACAGAAACATACAGTGGAAGGCACGGGGTTTGTACTAAACTTTCAAGGACGCAAAATTTGGATAAATATACAAAATATGATTCTCAGAGTGTGTTCCCAAACACATAGATCAAAGGTGTTGTTGATGTTAGGTGCTGTTGAGTCGTCTCTGACTCATAGCGACCCCATGTCCAGCAGAACGAAACACTGCTGAGTTCTGTGCCAGCTCGATCCTGGCTATACCTGAGCCATCATTGTAGCCACTGTGTCACTCCATCTTGTTGAAGGACTTTCCCTCTTTTGTTGACCTTCCACTTTACCAAACATGACATCCTTCTCCAGGAAATGGTTCTTCCTTACAACATGACCAAAGTAGGTGAGACAAAGTAGAGCCATTCTCACTTCCAAGGAGCATTCCGGCTGCACTTCTTCCAGGACTGATTTGTTAGTTCTTTTAGCAATCTATGGTACTTTCAGCATTCTTCACTAGCACCACAATTCAAAAGCATCTACTCTTCTTCGGTCTTCCTTATTCATTATCCAGCTCTCACACACATATGAGGCAATTGAAAATACCACATAGATCAACATCACCCAGAAATTTGCTAAAAATGCAAATTCTGTGGCCTTACTCTGATCTAGTAAATCAGAAATGCTAGTAGTAGGACTCAGAAAGCTATATTTTATGTCCCCAGGTGATTCTAGAAATTGAAATGAAAAGATACACAAGCTAGAAAATACAAGAATAAGATGAGAAAATCTATGGAGGTTTTGAACACACATCATGCTTTAGGGGGGAAAAAAAGAAAGTATATTTTATATTAATTGGCATGGATAATTCATAAAATAAACTGGGGAAGATGGGGGTGGCAAAGTTGAAACAGTGAGATGCATAAATAAGAACATCATTTCCTCTTCAATAAATAAAGATGATAATATTTGTACTGGGATTTGTTTCAAGTATTAAATAAGATAGACTATATAATGTACTCCATATAGCATTTGATAAATAAGTGTAAAATTATAGCTATACTTATTAAATTCAGACATAAGTAAAATTCAGTCTTTTGAAAGTTTCAAATGACAGGCTAAGGAACCTGGAATCTTTAACAGAAAATATAAAGTTACTAAAGCTAGCATTGGGAAAGTAAACTGCGAAGGAACTGTTTCAAGTGCTGAGGAGCAAGGATATCTCCTTGAGGACTAAGGTGCGCCTGACACAAGCCATGATATTTCCAATTGCCTGGTATGCATGTGAGAGCTGGACAATGAATAAGGAAGACCGAAGAAGAGTTGATGCTTTTGAGTTGTGGTGCTGGCGGAGAATGCTGAAA
>NW_006922117.1:1450492-1454639 GCF_000298275.1 Orycteropus afer afer | reverse complement strand
TGTGGGACTGGCACAGGATCGGGCAGTGTTTCATTCTGCTGTACATGCAGTCACTATGAGTCAGAAACGACTTGACGGCACTTAACAACAACACAACAACAAAGCTTTCAGACCACCTCTAGTCTGTTTGTTGTATTTTGGTGGCTTGCATGTTGCTGTCAGGCAGGAGTCTATGCCACCAGTATTTCAAATACTAGCAATGTCACCTATGGTGGACAAGTTTCAGCAGAGCTTCCAGACTAAGCAGACTCAGAAGAAGGAAGGGGCCATACACTTCTCAAAGAATTGACCAGTGAAAATGTGGTGAATATGCTATCTGATATATTGCTGGACAACTTTATGAATAGTCCTGAAACATTGTCTGATATTGTGCCAGAACAGGAGCCCATCAGGTCAGAAGTCACTCAAAATATGACTGAAGAAGTGCTGCCTCCTCAAAGTAGCATCAACTTAATGATATGAATGGAGTAAAGCTTTGGAGACTTCCATTTGTTGATGGGTTATGACTCAAAATGGGAAGAAACAGCTGCAAACATCCATTAATAATTGGAACATGGAACATACAAAGTATGAATGTAAGAAAGTTGGAATTTGTCAAAAACAAAATGGAATGCACAAACATGGATATCCTGAAATGGACTGGTTCTGGCCATTTTGAATCAGACAATGATATGGTCTACTGTACTGGAAATGAGAAATTGAGGAAGAATGGCATGGCACTCATCATCATAAAGAATGTTTCAAGATCTATCCTGAAGTACAATGCTGTCAGTGATAGAATAATATTCATACACCTACAAGGAGGACCAGTTAATATTACCATTATTCAAATTTACACAACAAATACCAAAGCCAGAGATGAGGAACTTAAAGATTTTTACCAACTTCTGCAGTCTGAAATTGACCAAACATGCAACCAAGATGTATTGATTATTACTGGTGATTAGATGGAGAAAGTTGGAAACAAAGAAGACTCCCCAGTAGATGGAAAATCCTTCCTTGGTGATAGAAATGCTGCTGGAGTCCACATGATAGAATTCTGCAAGATCAATGACTTATTTATTTCAAATACCTTTTTTTTTTTCAATAACATAAATGGTGGCTATACACATGGACCTCACCAGATGGAACATACAAGAATCAGATAAACTACATCTGTGGAAAGAGGCAATGGAGAAGCTCCAAAACAAGGCAGAAGATGATTGTGGAACGGAACATCCAATTGCTCATATGCAAAATCAAGTTGAAGCTAAAGACAATTAAAACAAGTCCACGAGAGCCAAAATATGACCTTGATTATATCTCTCCTGAATTTAGAGAAGATCTGAAGAACAGATTTGACACATAGAACACCAGTGACCAAAAACTAGACAAGTTGTGGGATGACATCAAGAACATCATACAGGAAAAGGAAAAGGTCAATACAAAGACAAGAAATGAAGAAAAGACCATAAGGGATGTCAGAAGACACTCTGAAATTTGCTTTTGAATGGAGAGTAGCTAAAGCAAATGGAAGAAATGACAATATAAAAGAGCTGACAGAAGTTTTCAGAGAGCAACTTGAGAAAACAAAGTCCATTATTATAATGAAATGTTCAAAGACTTGGAGTTAGAAAACCAAAAGGAAAGAATATGATGTCTAGCATTTCTCAAGCTGAAAGAACTGAAGAAAAAAATCAAGACTTGAGTTGCAATATTGAAAGACTATGTGGGCAATATTTAATGATTCAAAACATCAAAAGAAGATGGAAAGAATGCAGAGTCACTGTACAAAAAAGAAGTGGTTGATGTTTGTCTATTTCAGGAGGTGATATATGATCAAGAACCAATGGTATTGAAGGAAGAAGTCAAAGATGCACTGAAGGAATTGGCAAAGAAAAGGACTCCAGGAATTGGCTGAATACCTATGGAGATGTTTCAACAAATGGATGCTGTGATGGAGGCACTCACTCAGCTATGCCAAGAAATGTGAAAGACAGCTACCTGGCCAACTGACTGGAAGAGATTCATATCTGTACCCTTTCCAAGGAAAAGTGAGCCAACAGAATGTGAAAATTATCAAACAATATCATTGATATCACATGCAAGTAAAATTATGCTGAAGATAATTCAAAAACTGTCACAGCAGTATATTGATAGGAAACTTCCAGAAATGCAAGCTGGGTTCAGAAGAGGACTTATAATGAGGGATATCATTGCTGATGTCAGATGGATGTTGGCTGAAAGCAAAGAATACCAGAAAGATGTTTACTTGTGTTTTATTTACAATACAAAAGCATTCACCCGTGTGGATCATAACAGATTAGGGATAACATTGACAAGAATGGGTATTCCAAAACACTTAAATTTAATCATGAGGAACCAGTACGTAGACTAGGAGGCTGTTGTTCAAACAGAACAAGGGATGGATACTGCATGGTTTAAAAATCAAGCAGAGTGTGTGTCGGGGTTGTATACAATCTGTTATTATGTGTGTTATGTGCTGTTGAGTCGGACCTGACTCATAGTGACCCCTCCTTGGGTTTCTGAGGCAGTATCACTACGGAAGTAGATCACCCAACCTTCCTTCCGAGGAGTGGCTGGCAATGTGAAAATCTGGACTATATGAAGAAGAATAGGGCATCAGGATTGGAGGAAGACTCATTAACAATCTGCAATAGATTGGTGATACAACTTTGCTTAATCAAAGTCAAGATGACTTGAAGCCCCTACTGATGAAGATTCAAGACACCAGTCTGCAGTGTGGATTGCAATTCAACATAATGAAAATAAAAATTCTCAGAACTGGACCAACAAGCAGCCTCATAAAAAAATGGAGAAAAGATTGAAGTTGTCAAAGAATTCATATTACTTGAATACACAATCAACACCAATGGAAGCAGCAGTTCAGAAATCAGATGCCATATTTCACTGGGAAAATCTGCTGCAAAAGACCTCTTGAAAGTGCTGAACAGTAAAGATTTCTCTTTGAAGACTAAAATACGCATAACCCCTACCATGGCATTTTCAGTAGCCTCATATACATATGAAAACTGGACAGTAAATAAGAAAGACTGAAGAAAAGTTAATGTTTTTGAGTTCTGGTATTGGTGAAGAATACTACAAGTACCTTGGACTGCCAAAAGAACTAACAAATCTGTCCTGGAAGAAGTGAAGCTAGAATGCTCCTTGGAAGCAAGAATGGCCAGATTCATCTTACCTACTTTGGTCATGTTGTCACATGGGACCATTTCCTAGAGAAGGATATCATGCTTTGTAAAGTGGAGGGTCAGCAAAAAAGGGGAAATCCCTCAACGAGAAGGATTGACACAGTGCAAGCTATAATGGGCTCAGGCATAGCAAGGATTGTGAGGATGGTGCATGACCAAGCAGTGTTTCTTTCTGTTGTACACAGGGTCACTATGAGTCACAGCCAACTCTATGGCATCTAACAACAATAATAACAAAGCTTTCAAAACAAGTAAAATTTATGTGGAAAATAATTCCTTAGGAAAATTAAACTGGACCTTGCATGGAGAAAGTATTAAACTACAGAGAGAATGAAGAGCAGTAGTTCTAATTATAAAGCTGGAACTAACATTTTAGATTTGAGTAATAATAGCTGGACCAACTTTTAGCAGTAGACTTAGAAAGGAAGTTATTTACTCCAAACATTACAAAAGGAAACATCGAGAATTACTAAATAATTAAAAGTGGAGGACAAAATATGGAGCTATATAGGATCTGTCATTTCCCACATCCCTGGCAATTGGAATCAGGGTCACTGACTGAGATCAATCAGTGTCTTAAGACTCACCACTCAGACTCTGTTTTCCACCTCTCCTCTTAGAAACACAAGGGCAAGCCTCATGTGACTTAATTTGATACCAAGTATCCGTTAGGACCTTGAGACTAGGTGTATTCCATTAATTTTTGTATTTTCACCATCATTCAGAACTACACTACTCTAGAAACATTCAATTCTAATATTCATTCTCTGATAATATCGTTTATCCTTCTATATATCTCACATTGTGTCTTCATGACACCTTCACTGACATTTTGAGAACCACTATCGGAGACAACTGAAATAGTCTCCTAACCGATCTCCATTTCTTCAGTCTTACTCCATTCAATTCATTTACTTATTAAAGTCAAAGAAATCTGC
>NW_006922117.1:1430722-1447802 GCF_000298275.1 Orycteropus afer afer | reverse complement strand
GCTATGAGTCGGAAACGACTCGACGGCACTTAACAACAACAACAACAACATTAACTTGGTGGATAAAGATCTCCATAACTTGGCCACTGACCATCTCTCTGGTGTGACCATTAACCACTTACTATTTCTCAAATTGTGCCCAGGTAGTAATAGAATTTTTGTAGTTCTCTAAATGTATGCATCTTCTCATACTGTTGTTCCTTCCTGGAATGCCTTTCCCTTAAGTCTTTTCCTATCTTTTTCTTACACTAAAATACTTCATTTAAATATCATCTCTAGAAAGCCTTCCTTGTAGCATCAGGTTATAAAAATTGTCCCTTTTATGTGCTTCCTTAGCAGCACTTGCCAATGTCATCACCTGTCATATAAAATCACCTATTGCGCCATCTATGTCTCTTACCCACACACCAAGTTGTTAGCTTCTCTAGCCAGGGACTATGTATTACCCACCTTCATGCACCCAGAGCTTAGCAAAATACCATGAACATGTTGACTCAACTAAAGGAATGATGACTAATAAAATAATTTAATATAAAATTATTTGATTGCTTAGCTTAAAAATATTTAACTGGCTATCAGTTTCCTAAACGAGTCTGGTTGCACAGGGGTAAGGAATTAGGCTGACAACCAGAAGGTCAGTGGTTCAAATCCACCAGCTACTCCATGGAAGGAATATAAGGCAATTTACTTCCATAAAGATTTACAGCCTTGGAAACCCTATGGGGGTTGCTATGATTTGGAATTGAGTTTCTTAAGGTACAAGGGTATCTTGCCCTTAATTCAGACAATATAATATTAAATCATTAATTTGCTCTTTGAAATGAAAATTTAGGTTATTTTAACAAACTTCTTTATAAGTCAAAATACTATTATTACAGATTTTGGGAAACATGTTGGGTTACATACACTTTTTATGCTTTATTTTTTTTCCTCATCTCTATTAGTTCCTTTGAAGTCAACATAAGTATTGCTTTAGATATTAACCAGATGTTGTAGAATTATATTTCAAAATTTCCTATATACTACTAACACCTTCAATTCAGTAGCAAGCAAAGTTTTTGTCAAGTTTGCAAACAATGCAACAATGCAACACACTGCCATGGAGTCAGATCCTACTCATAGCAACCGCTCCTTGGGTTTCCGAGGCAGTATCCCTATGGAAGTAGATTGCCTGATCTTCCTTCCAAGGAGTGGCTGGTGGGTTTGAACTGCCAGACTTCTGGTTAGCAGTCAAATGCCTTAAGCACTCCACCAACAGAGCTCTTGTCTTTGGTGTCCTATCTTTAAAAAACTATTTTACATTTGTATTTCTACATTGTTCATACTAAATACTTTAAGTCAAATGCCTTAGGCACTATGCTACCAGAGCTCCTTTAGGAAAGGTAAATTGAGGTAGCTTTTATTAAAATATATACATAAATTGAGATTAATAAAATTCAATTAGAAAAGCAAGATCACAAAATAAAGGGATAATGATTAGTGCACCCCCCCCCCAATTTAACACCTAGATTCCACAGCCCCACCAATGTACTCAGCCCTTCTCAGCTGAGGCCTGAGAACCGGAACTTTTAACTACTCTGATCAGTAACTGATTAAGCCTCTCTTACTACCTTCCCGGGGAGAGTCAAGAGACTTGCACTTTAAACCTCAAGAGCTGCTTGTTGACTCTTACGTGGGTCCTAATTGGCCCTAGTCAACGACTCTCCAATAATCCTGAGCTCTCCCTCTCCTTGCTAGGTGGTGAGGGATATTGAGTACAAAAACTCACTCAGGTCCCTCAGGCAGCTCACTCCTTCGACTCCCGGGGCATCACTTCTGTTAGAACCCAGGGCACAGAGCTCAATAAAGCCATGTGCTGTGAACTTGTCAGCCACCGCACTTTACAGTGAGTTGCTCGAGCAAAAAGCCTTGTTCATCTTATTTGTCAGCTCCTTCCCAGAGTCCTGCCCTCCTGGGTGACACTGTGGGCACTTGCAGTAATTGTCAGTGACAACAGTTACTGTTAAGATGAGAGCAAAGCATTTTCACTGACGGAGCATCAACTTTGGATCTGAATTACCTGATTTAATGGGGGAAAAAAAAGGATTTCAAGGTTAGGCAATCTATTTCCTTAGTGATACCGCCTCAGAAACCCCAGGAGGGGTCACTATGAGTCCGGTCCGACTCAATGGCACATAACAACAACAACAACAATAAAAAAATAATCAGAATGTTTTAACCAGAAAAATTTGGGTATTTATGGCATCTTGCTTTTAAATTCAGGCCATGGTATTCATCATTTAAAGGTAACGAAACACTGTGTAACATGTTAGCCTCGCTCAATGCATGCTAAATTTAATTATAAACTGGAAATCGTACGTAATCATCATGATCATTTTGATACAGTTAAATATCTTATTGTTAAATATCAGAGTAAAATCATTTTATTGCTATAATGACTTCATGTTAACAAGCCCTAAATCCTCCTCCAAAGCTTAGAGCTCAATTAAAAGAGTGAAACACTTAGTGAAATTGTATGCCTGGCATTGACTCTGCAATTAATATAGTTGTTGCATGAATAATTTTGGTAGCTTCTCCCATCACCCCCAATCTATCCTTGGCCAAAAATTGTTTCAATTTACAATGTTTTGGATAAAAAGACAAATTATGTTGAATTTTTTTTTCCAACCATAGGGTTTTTGTCACAACTAGCAATAGGTGATATATCCTTATGTTACTAAACTCCATATATGTTCAACAATCTACTATATAAATCTATGTAGGGAAAGAGTAAATGAATGAACAAGTTAAATAGAAAATTAAGAAAGTGATTTGAGTGTCTCTACAATTCCTAACTTTGAACTACTTCTTACCCATTCCAGAGATAGGCTTTCTATCGCTGTCTCTTTACATCATAACTCACTATTCTTAGCTACCAGATTAAACCAGGGGTGAATCACAAGCTAAAACATTCAAATTTTCTCTCCATAAATTTGGAACTGAGATTGAGATAATTAATCACTTTCTATACATTCATGAAATGTAAATAGAAGTGAGACCCCTCGGACATATGGCAAATCTGCAGAAAGAGACAAATGAAACAGGTAAACAGAAGTGAAAAAGAACAAGCATTCCTGTGCAGTCCCTGGATTCCAGGCTTGATTAATCTAATTCAGATCCCTTCTCTTGTGGTCCTGGACAAACCCACCCTTGGTTAGGAGAGCCTTTAGGTTTAAGCTAATTCAATATAGTTTCTTTTAAAGCAAGCAAGACTTTTTCTCAACTGATAAAGTTGCTTATCTCAGTCAGAATTAGATGTTATATTTAAGGCAGGGAGAATGATTCGATTCATTTTACTGCATGAGTGTTCTGGGTTCTGTCTTAATCTTTTCTATTTCTACTGTCTTAAACACTTTTCACAATAAGGGACTAATATTCTTAGGAGAGTCAGCTTGATTTAGTGCAAACAGTAACATCAAAACTCTGCATTTTGCATGGATATTGTCACTGAATTGCTCTCTGAGCAAGGCAAAATACATTTTTTTTCCAGCTTCTTTCTCTGTATGATTGAGGACTAATTCTGTTTAACTAGTTGTCCATTTCCAGAAATTAGATAAATTGATAAGAAGCTTTTATGAATTTAAGAATGTAAACTTCCCTTAAAACACATATAATGGATACTGAGACATTCTTTTACATTTTGATGTTCTATGGACAAGACAGGCAAACTGGACAAAGTGGAAACACTATCAAAATGCTGTTCATACTGTGCCTGAACTGTAGATAAATGGAAACTATTTTTAGCAAAAAAATATGGCACCTTTGATGAGCACTTTCTTTAGAAATTGGTGTCCTTCAGGTTCACACTGAATTTCACACAGAAGAGCACAATTTGGAACACTGCCGAACAAGGCAATAGGGTAATGTGTAAATTGGCTATTTCCTTTTGGAATCAGTATGCATTTTGGCTACCCTTAGACTCCTGTAACAGAAAACTGGCTGAATCTCTAAATAAAATCTAAATTGGAAATAGAGAGAACAAGAAACTCAACCACACATGACTGGGCATGCTAAAGAATTCTAATATAACAATGCAACTATGCATTGTGTAATAATAGACTATGGTTAAATTATTTTCTCAGAAATTTCTTACATCAATGACAATGTTTGAGAAAATATTTTAGTCTTACATACAATTATTGGCTTCCTGAATAACCACATTTTCACACATTTACCATTTCTTTGTCTCAGAAGTTGTACCTTTAACCCTGGTACCCCTAAGTTGCTATAGGGTTCATTCATTCACTCCATTCCAGTGCTCACTGCTATCCCTATATGTTCTCTCTTCGTATCCTTAGTTGGTTAGTTTATTTTCTTAAAGCATATTTTCATCTTCCAATTTCCTTTTCCTCTCATTTATTTGTTGCCTTGTACCTTATTATGTGTCTGTGAGTGCAGATAAATGTGATCTTTTTCTGTATGTGCCAACAGGAGTATATGTACATGAACCATAGAAGCTTTCTGATTCATTTTTTATAGTAAATATAAATATTTCTCTCAAGTACTCACTTGAAATCCAAATGTATTGTTCTGAGACCCATGCCGTGGCACTCCTGGGTTATCACATGAAGTACGGGTGGGTTCTAAAATTAAGATTAAAAACATATTATTTCTTATAATTTGTAGTCAATATATTCATCTTAGGAGCTCTGGTAGCATAGTGCCTAAGGCACTTGACTGCCCACCAGAAGGCTGGTGGTTCAAATCCACCAGCCACTCCTCAGAAGGAAGGTTGGGCAATCTACTTCCATAGTGATACTGCCTCAGAAACACAAGGAGGGGTCGCTATGAGTCAGGTCTGACTCGACGGCACACAACAACAACAACATATTCATCTTATACAAAACTTAAATGATCTAGTGTTTAATGTATGGATCCCAGGTAAAAATAAAGAATGTCAATCTGATGGTAATAGTGTCTGGAATAATATCTCTAATGGTATTTAATACTATCTTTCCAAGGAAAGAAGCCTGCTCAACCTGAAGTGAGAAATTTAGGTAGACTGAATATTACATGATTTATGTAATTCTCAAACTTTCAACCCCTCTAGTATTAAATCACTTGATACCCAACTATCTCTCAGGATGCAACGTTAAGGAAAAATGAAGGGTATGGAAGAACACATTCATAAACCATTTGCTCAAAGAGACAGTTAAACCACACTATCAGGTAGGGTAATATTCCTCTGAAGGACTGAATATATTTTTCATAACCAAAAAAAACAAACTCACTGCCATTGAGTCGGCACCAACTCAGAGCAACCCCTCTTTGGGTTTCCAAGGCGGTATCACTGCAGACAACAACATCACTATGGAAGTAGATTGCCCAGCCTTCCTTCCGAGTGTCTTGTGGGTTTGAACCGCCAGCCTTCTGGTTAGCAGTCAAATGCCTTAGGCACTATGCCACCAGAGCCAAGATTAATTGTTTGTGTTCTTCACTGACACTGTAGTAGATGCAGGCATTAGGAATATTCCAGATAGGGACAGTAGTTTTTAAATTGGCTCATTTGTATGAGAACTTATTTGATTACCTTACTAAATGTGGCATTTAATTTCAGGATTATAGAAATGTACTCACAGTCATTTTGAAATCAATATATCTTTAGATGTTTGGAACAAATTTAATTTCATATGAATATGCTCTATTAACTATGCAGATCTATACAAACGTTAGAGAATATTAATGTTATCAACCTGATAGCTTATTTTATTTTTCATTTTTTTTTATTAATAAGAAAATTATTTCAAGTGTTTCCTCTGGGTTTTTAAATAAGCGATATTTTTAAATATTAATTTCAGCACTCTCTAGTTGTTCTATACTTTACAATTCTTTTTCATATTTATACACTACAGTGAATAGGATAAATAAAAGCATTAAATGATGCCACTATCTATGACTTCCACAATTACTGAGCATAATCAAACTTTAATTAATATTACCTATGCAGTGAGGAGACGAACCACTCCAAGTGCCATCTGCTTGACATATTTTGGTGCTTGATCCCACCAATATGAAAGGAGAATTGCAGCTGAATGAAACCTCAGACTGGTAGATAAAGCTTTTCCCTTCCCTTCTTCCTTGGGCAGGTATACCAGGGTCACCACAAAACTTTGCTATAAGTTGGAGAAAGACATTTGTAGAAATGATTTAGGCTTCCATAGAAAAAATACTTTAGCAAATGATGACACCTTTGATTTTGCAATGTCAAGTTTAGAATCATTATTATAGCAATGCCATTGTAAGAACTTGATTTGAATGAACTTGCAAAAGTGACGTGGATTTATTGCAGAAAGAGATTTTGGCACATATTACAGAGAATTCTGCTAAGATAAATTATAAATAGATATGAATAAATGTCCAACATTATAATTTATCTAAAAGTCTCTTAATTTTGAGTAATAATTTTGGAAAAATATGAAATCTATAAATGTACCAGTTCAGCCTAAAATTTGAAGTCAGAGCAGAAAAAACATGACTGGATTTTGTGAAATGTAGCTAAGTTAGTAATGATTTTTCTTTGAATTTAAATTAAGCATTCAAAAAAGTTTATTCTATCAAAATTTTTTAATTTAAATAACACTATTCTTGGTGAAATAACTCTAAGAGAGGGAAGATGAGGAAACATACATTAAAGTACAGAAATGATACATACGTAAGCATTGTGGTACTTCCCCACTCCATGTTCCATTCCCTACACAGGTCAAAACAGCAGGAAAAGATAGTTCATAGCCTGGAGAACAGATGTAGCTAATACTAAAGCCCCAGTCGAAATTTGTTCCTTCCAACCTTCCATTAGAGATCTGGGGAGGAGTTGGGCAGGTAACAGCTGCAATTACATTAAAAGTGATTAGACGCAGCTGTTCAAATATCCTGGGTGTAAAAAAATATATATATCATTAGAAGAAACATATGTGCTAATTTAACCTTTTGGAGGACAATATGGTGTGACACATTTTATTCTCCTGGTAGCATTCCTGAAACGTCCCCAAAATTAATCCCTAAGGATGCTACTATTTCTTGGCAACATAATGGCTACTAGTTGTCAGAGATCCCCTTATAAAATAGCAAGCTACCTGACATCTAATAATAGAGGGGGACCTTCTATCCAGTATACTGTAACTGATAAATTATTGTTATTATTGTTAGTGTAAAAGTATTTTCCAATGACCTTTAAACCAACTGAAGAGCTATGCCTCCTTGGTTTCCCAGGCAGTATCACTATGGAAGTAGATTGCCCAACCTTCCTTCTGAGGAGTGGCTGGTGGGTTTGAACAACCAGCCTTTGATTAGCAGTCAAATGCCTTAGGCACTAGGCCACCAGAGCTCCTTGAGAAAAACAGTAGTTCTATAATTTCACATGATCGTTCCCAAATTACAGAAATTTTTCTCCTCACACTTTCAATGACTTCATTCAAGTGAGTCACAAAGTAAAGTTATGAATTATTAAGATCATGCTCTCTTCTAAATAATTATCAATGAATGTAAGTAATAATGGTGACTATATATGAGAATAAATGATATTTTATTTTTGGCTGAATTAAAGTACACTTCCATATTAATAATAAGATACAATGTATTTGTGGAAATATTTTTAAATCTTACATGTAGTATGTGTGGTTTAAAATAAAAATTACAGCAGGTATTATTTTTAATACTAGGCAAAATAAAACTGAGTGCAGAAAACACTATTTAAATTTATTTTAAATTTGACTATAAAGAATAAAGTTATATGTGAAAGTTGTTACTTATAAATATTGAAGAAATATTGAATAAATATCTCACCTCTGCAAGTTGGCAGTACTCCACTCCATGTGCCATTAGTTGTACAAGTCCTGATTCTGGAACCATTCAATTCCATTGTATAGCCTGGCTGGCACATGTAAGAAACATTTTGTCCAACCACATAATCATCTCCATATCTTAGTCCATTGGCTGGTATACCTGGGTCTCCACAACTGATTACTATCAGTATTGGATGAGAAGAGCAGATGGTTAATGTGGCATCTATTTAATAGAGAAGAGTAATAAGCATATGGCATGCCTAATATACAAATAGGAAAAAATAATTATTATGTTCATTTTTAGTCATAAAACATAAGCATGTTAAAACCATATATTGGTAGTTCCTGATTATGGTCAGGTGTGCTTGTTACAGATTCTATACATCTGGTTCAGAAAATATCATTTAGACCCTGAAAAAGCTATGATGTAGGGAATGCTGATACTGTAAGTTCTTTGAAACTGCATTCCATGACATTAGAGAAATCATCCTATAGAAGCATGATTCTTGACATACCATTTGAGGTCTGTATTCCTATATTTAGGAGCTCTGGTAGCATAGTGCCTAAGGCATTTGACTGCTAACCAGAAGCCTGGTGGTTCAAACCCACCAGCCACTCCTCAGAAGGAAGGTTGGGCAATCTACTTCATAGTGATACTGCCTCAGCAACCCAAGGAGGGGTCATTATGAGTTGGGGCCTGACTCGATGGCACATAACAACAACAACAACATCATTCCCACATTTAGGAGCCTTGGTGGGTTAAGTGCTGGGCTGCTAAGTGAAATGTGCATGGTTCAAGCCCACCAAGTGTTCCACAGGAAGATGTGGCTGTCTGCTTCTGAAAAGATTTACAGCCTTGGAAACCTCCTGGGCTCAATTCTATTCTGTCCTATAGGGTCACTATGAGTTGAAATCGACTCAGTGGCTATGGGTTTGGTTATTGGTTTGTATACCCATATTTAAAATCAACAACAACAACAAAAAAAAACAGAACAAAACAAAACGCTCACCAAGCCTGCTGTTTTCAAGGATTCCTATTCATTGTAATCCCATGTATCACAGGGCAGAGCTGCTTCATGGTGTTTTCTTGGCTGTCATCTCCATGGAAGCAGATCACTGGGCCTTTTTTCCAAAGTGCTATTGGGTAGGTTTGAACTGCCAACCTTAAGGCCTATATATGGCCACTGAAATCCCCACTTTATCTGACTTGTTGCACATTGTCACACAACTAGATATCATAAAATGTTTTTATCAAAACAATGCTAGGTCAAAAGCAAAATTTTTTATTGGATAAATAATAAACTAATGAACGATAAACTGTAAATTTAGTATATACATGATGAGCTAAATAATTGTAGAGCCCGGTGCAGAATGAAATTTTAGGCCTGGTTCTCAGGGACAGGGGAGATTGATTTCAATCTCCCCTTTCCATGAGATCATTGGTAACCCACAATTGAAAAGCAAGTACAAAAAGAGTAAATTCTTCTCTGGGTGGTTGGGTAGGTGACAAGCCTTGCTTAGTAACTTGCCAAACATATCATGACACTGTGAAACCACATGAATCCTAATCATCCCCTTGCTGTTCCAAGGCCACAACAAGGTGACGAGGACAATGTTCCAATGGAGGATTACCCTTGATGATGCAATATGATCGACCCTCAGGGTACAGAGTGCTAGCATCTGGACAGGAGTGGCATGGAAGAGGCCTGGCAGGACAAGAGGTAACAAGGGCTAGGGAGCAAGAGGCTTGGAACCCATTCCAGGAATGCCAGGCAATGGGATCACACATGAACTGAGCTTTAGTGTTTAGTACATGCCCCACTGTCCCGTCAAACTTCATCTACCAAAGACAAATTAACAGATAAATTTATGAAGAATTTTAAGATGGTGATCACAGAGTATTAAACCAAGCCTGGAATACCTCTGACCATAAGATCCTATCACGTTCACTTGATAACCTGGCCTTAATCACATAGATAGATACACCTTAAGTTAAGATGTATCACAAAAGCATTTCAGAAACTTGAGAAAGCATAAGAAATAAAAGCTACACTAAGTATGGCTTTTAATAATAAAATATAATAGAAATTTTATATGTGTATATGTATATATAAAAGATACAAATGCTAGGTTTTTGGTGGTGCATGATTTAAGCATGATTTGGGCTAAAGGCTTTCTGACAGCTAAGAGAATAGCAAAACTAGAAATTTACACTGTATTCTTTTCCGGAGATAGCATTTAGCATATTTGTCTTTTAACACACTGAACCTTCTTTGCTGACATAAAGGTAAGTAATTTCACCAGGTAAATCTGGATAATATTCTTGAAAAAAACCTAATTCTCAGGATTTTGGAGGTGGAGGGTTAAAGGTTAAGTTTTGATTCAGGCATGGAAGATTTTAATAGTGCTCAAATTGCACGGTATTTTAATTTATTATTAAAACTATGAATTTCAAGATTCTTTTCATATTATTCTAATGTGTTGAGGCTAAGAAGTTTTACGACCATGAATAGTGGCATTTAAATTAAGAACAATATTCAGGGCAGTGCACCTGATAATCCTTGGTGCCCTTGGGACATTTTGCTGAAATCATATTCCTGGAGTGTTTCTATCTGACTTCTAATTAGAGTTTTTTATACAGGATGATTTTTCTTCCTGTGATTACTGATGAAGGGAACATCTTTTTTTCAATAACATAACTGAAGTTAGGTAGAAAATCTAGTACCACTACTGACTTACCAGGGGTATCTCATTTCCACTCCACAGTTTAAAATTTCATGAGCATATAAATATCTGGATAAGCTTTCAATTTACTTTATTTTTATGTTATTTTACGTTTTTAACTTAGAGTCCTAATTAGGAATAAGAAATATTAGAGAGAACACCTACAAACTGCTGTTATATGCAGGCAGTGCTTTACCGATTGAATTAGAATTTTGGCAAGAAAGAACAGCTAGCCGGGCTGTAAGGAGAAGATGTGGAGACGCAGCTACCAAGAGAGGACAGAGGGTTTATTTACAGACGCACTGGGAAAGAGTTCATGTCTCATGGCCTATCGTGAATGAAACATCTGACAATAAAAGCTTCAGAATGGTTGGTTTGGTGGTTTCCTAATGAAGTAAAGGCCAGTCAAAGAGGCAGTTTCCAATAGCAACAGTCTTTGTAAACAGCACCTGCTCCACAAGCTAATCCATTCACTACCAGCTTGTTTCCAACAACAAAAAGAGGCTTTTGGTCTCTTAGGCAAAGGCTTAAGAACAGTAGCTCATTAAGGTTTCACCCTAGTTTTCAGAGATATCAGTGCATGGAAGCAAGAGGCTGTGGTTTCATCGCAAGAAAATCTTTTGTAAGCTCACCAAAATCCCTAAGTACACATCATACCCACCACACACACACACACACACACACACAGCACACTCTAAGCATACAATAAACTCCATGAAGGCAAATATTTCATTTCTGTTTTGCCCTGTTATATTCTCAGAGAATCAATTCTAGTACAGGTATCCTTATAGGAGATTACATAAGTATTTGTTTAAAGGATGATGTGCATAAATGATTAGCTTAAATTTTTAAACATTTGAAAATTATTTTAAAAATTTTATTTTACTTTGTGAGAGGTTTTCTCATGAGCTGCTATCATGTATCTGATGAACACATAACATCACTCATTACAATATCTAAGAAGATAATCTCTACAATGAGAGTAAAATAGGTAAGTGTTGTAACACTAGTCAATCTAAGCCACTTCAATGCTACTTTCTCTTTTAACTAATATTTAAGACATTTTTAATTGTAATCCATATAAATCCATATAACTTATTTTTAATGATATAATATTTCATTATGTGGATACATGCAATATAATTTATAACCAACCTCCTTTTGACTGCTGTTTGAATTTTCCAAAGTTTTCCTATTACAAAGTATTGAATATGCATAGAATATGCTTGCACAAGCATCATATGTTTTTCTAGGCTTGTAACTTCAAGCCCAGAATAGAGTCCTATTGTAGCAGGATGAAATTCCAGAAAGGCAGTCAAACCATTCCCCTAATAATTGTCCCAATTTTAAGTAATTTTTCAATTCAAATGTTGGTTTCCCTTTTTGATCCCACTAAAGTAGGATTTCTCCACTTTAACCTCAGCACAATTGACATTTGGGGGTGGTAAGGCTGGAAGATGGGGCAATCTACTTCCGTAGTGATACTGCCTTGGAAACCCAAGGACGGGTCACTATGGGTCAGGTCCAACTCAAAGGCACATAACAGCAACAACAACACAAGGCTTTGTTCTGGAAGACTGACACATGTGTTGTAGGAAATTTAGCAGTATCCCTGCCCTCTACCTGCCAACAGCATCCCCTATAAAAATATCTCCAGACGTTGTCAAATATCTCCTAGGGATCAAATTTAACCCCGGTTTAGGATCACTGTACAAAGAGATAGCTCTTAGCCTTGATGAGGCTTAAATATTTCTTGTCTTTAACCTACTTATTTCCATGATGGGACACCATCTAGCCCTCTTGTGTCATACTAGTCCCATGTCCCTGACCTAGTTCTCTGCAAGATGTAAAAATAAAATAAAATAAAACTGAAAATTTTCTGGTTTGCTATTAAGGTCCAGTTTGGACGATGCCTATGCTAGTTATCTGGAACAAAACCTTTAAGAGTCGCTCATTAACACGACCTGGTTAAGTATGCTGTCCTGGCCCAAATGAACAAGACCTGCCGGATGCAAGCTTCAGAATTTTGGAAGCAGAAGTCCTGACAAGCAGGAAAAAAAAAAATTACGTTGGAACATGAACGAACATGTTTCCTTTTAGACCTGAAAGGGAATCCTTACTCCATTTCAGGGCTTACCACAAAGTCCCTGAGACAGTGTCATCTTTGCAGAGGGCAGTCCTATGTGCTCTAGGTACCAGAGGTGGTGCCCCCTGTTAGACACTGAAAGGTGATCATCTCCATATAATTGATATCCTAAAGTGTTTTAATGCTGATAGTAACCCCTGTATTTTTTTAATGAGTGTTTACTTGTGCTTAGTTTTTAGATCTTTTCTCTCTCTGTCTGAACATGACAGAAAAGAATATTACCAAATCGTTTAAATCATACTCCCGCTTTGAGCTGTCTGGTATTTCAGCAAAAATCTTTTTCTTCCAGGTTGGCTCATTCTGTGGATGTTTCTAAACACAAGTGATCTCTGCAAAGTGTGCATGATATTCAAATGCATAGTCCAAATTCCATGATACATTGTTTTACCTTCTTATAAGAAAATGAGTCAGTTTGGGGAAGTATAACAGTCCTGCATTGGCAGTGGGTTTGATGAGAACCCATGTGGAGTTGCAGAAGGAAGGTAGTCTGGGAAGTCTCCCTCCTTGTAGAACTTATTTTTTAGAGATAGATTAATTAAATGAGGAATTTATCAAACTCATTTATAATCTGAACCTGGTTGAGTAATAGCAGGTATATGTCCTGTGAGAAAAATATTCTCTTCTACCAACATCTCTACTATGGACAGATATAGGTATTACCACCTTTTATTAAACTATGTTCATCCCTAAAATGCCCCTGACAATTGTTAAAATTAATAAGGCAAATCACAGCTGATCCAGCTGCACATATGATTAGACTAAGGTTGTTAAAGAAAGACATGTTTCTGTGTGCAAAAAGGCATATTTGCAAATCAACCTGTGGGGAAACTCTCAAAGTACAAAAATGCTAGAGTGTCAAAGTTTCTTCACTGGCCAGTGAGATATTAGAGAGCAGAGAACTTAATTATTGAACACTCTAACCTCAGTGCCTGGCAAAATGCAACCTTCCTTCCGAGGAGAAGCTGGTGGGTTTGGACCACCAGCCTTCTGGTTAGCAGTCAAATGCCTTAGGCACTATGCCACCAGAGCTCCTCAATGATGGTTTAGGTAAATAATTTTTTCTATTAACTGAATCTATAAGAAGTTCAACTACATCATATACCCAGAGTTTTCTCTCTAGTTCATATTAAAAGTTTTAACAAAACTTATAATAAGAATAATATATAATCCTATAATAAAAAAAAAAGTTCAAGCTATTAAAAAATATTCTGAATACTGGCTCATTCCTTTGATTTATGCTACATAGGACACTCTAGTTTGTCCAAGGATAACTCACTGAGGGAGGGAAAAAAAAAAAAGCACTTGGAGTGACCAAAATTTAATACGAAATTGAAAAAAAAATTCAAATAGATTCCTTTTCTTCATATTTCACCTTTATCATACCACTCTAAAGAGTATAATTTTTCAACTATATTTCAAAGGCTTTATTTATTTTCTCAAGTGCCTCTTTTAATTGGTATTTTTGAAAATATAGCAGACTATTATTGACCCAGCTAATATGGTAAATTAAAATATTCTAGATATCAAATGAATTGTACTAATTAATTTTCTTAGATAAAGTATAATGGAAAATGTTTTCAAAATAAGCAATATATCTATTGCTATTGTCTTCTCATATCACTTAGAAAAATAGGCATATACACCAAGTTGATCAATGCTGTCAATGTGAGAATTGTTTGTTACTGGTCCACAGGATCAAAATCTAAATCAAAGCACATTTTCTTCATTAGTATATTCTTGCTATTAAAAAGAAGAACAAGAAGAAAGAAAGAAAGAAAGAAAGAAGAAAAGTCAGCTGAGCTAAACAGTGTGTTCAGTGACATGGCTGATTCTATTCTGATGAAAGTCTAATTTCTCATTCCAAAAAAAACCAAACTCACTGCCATGGAGTCGGATCCAACTCATAATGACCCTTCCTTGGGTTTCCAAGGCGGTATCTCTAGGGAAGAAGATTACCCAACCTTCCTTCCGAGGAATGGTTGGTGAGTTTGAACCACCAGCCTTCTGGTTAACAGTCAAGTGCCTTAGGCACTATACCACCAGCTCAGCGTTAACTCAGATGAATGCTTTTAGAGGGACAGTGACTTTATTTCAGGACATGTGATACTTATTTTTCTAAATCAGAGAATAAGAAAGCAAAACATGTTTGCTTGTTTATTTTACAAGAGGCTTCCAGAAATAGGTAAAAAAGAGGACAATGTTTTTCCTGTTAGATTCATCTAATTTTCCAACACACCTTAAACAACTCCTCTTTTTAAATGTTCATAATTTACAAGATGCTGCTGTAGTTCTGCTTAATAAATAAAAGCACCATAATTTTTTTGCAGCTTTGTTGTTTTTGCTTAAATTAATATATTATTCTATAAATGAGCAGCTCTGGGGGTGCACCGATTAAATGCTGGGCTGCTGACTGAATGATTGGCAGTTTGAACCCACCAACTGCTCCACAACAGAAAGATGTGACAGTCTGCTTCCATAAATACGTATAGCCTTGAAAAACCTACATGGTAGTTCCACTCTGTCCTTTAGGGTTCCTATGGGTCAGAATTGACTCAATGGCCACAGGATTATTTTGTTTTATTGGTATTTTATACATAAGAGTTAATTTATATGATTTTAAGAATTATAAATAAATGTTCTATGAAGTGAGTAATTTCAGTATAATGCAGAATCTCTACCATACTCTAATTTTCAACCTATCAAGAGGCCAATCAGCTATGAAGTTTTCCTGTAGTAATGGAAGTAATCCGTACTTCATAAGTAATCAGGAAGTTTTATAAAAACTAGTGTCAATTATGAATGCATTAATAAAATTTTATCCTTTGTATTTTCAATTTTAGATTTAGCTAAGAATTCATTATTATCTCTAACATATTATAAAATTAAATTTAATAGCATTAGACTTCTGTGATCCATCTTTCCTCTGGTAAAGAAGTACCTTGGTAAACCTACTGATCCTTTCTTTTTAATTGTAATAAATACAGATAGATAACAAAATACATACTATTTCAACAATCTTCACATGTACAGTTCATTGACATTAAATATGTTCATCATGTTGTTCAACTCTCACTGTTTTTGATTCCCCAGTGCTGCTCTAACAGAAAATACCACAAATGGGTGGCTTTAACAAACAGGAATTTATTCTCTTACAGTTTGTTGTTGTTCTTGTTATGTGCCGTCGAGTCAGCCCCGACTCATAGCGACCCCTCCTTGGGTTTCCGAGGCAGTATCACTACAGAAGTAGGATTGCCCAACCTTCCTTCCGAGGAGTGGCTGGTGGGTTTGAACTGCCAGACTTCTGGTTAGCAGTCAAGTGCCTTAGCCACTATGCTACCAGAGACTTCTTACAGTTTAGGAGGCTGAAAGTCTGAGTTCAAAGTGCCAGCTCTAGGGCCTGGGTGAAAGCCCCTTGACCTCAGACTCAGCTCTGCCTCTTGCCCCTGGCCACTGGAGCTAGAAGCATCTCTTCACTCAAGCAGCTGCAACTGGCTGTGGCTGACAAACCCAAGGTCAACAAGTAGAATGACACAGTCCCAAGATTGTCAAGCAACATGACAGGCTACTATTTCAAGTCCATTAATAGTCCCAAGAACGGCAGATAAAACGGCAGGCCATTGAGATGAAGACTCAGCTACATTCAGGGTTCAAGTGTGCCAAAAAGCTCAGAGGCCTTTCTTAAAGCTGTCTTCTTATATATTGGAAGCAGACCACATCCCTAAGAAAGCTGTTTCAGTAGATTCCACCATGGAGTTGGTTATCAGCCTCATCATGGAGAATACCTACATCCAGCTGCCCAGCCACTCAAATCCAGATCCAGCCAAGTTGGCACATGACCTTCATTGCCACAATTCCACCCTTTGTGAACTTGGCAAGTGAGCACATCTCCTTCACTGGGTGGCTCCAGTCCCCTAGTTAATCTGAGTGGCAACCACACCCCCTTGGCCTGGCAGGCCCTGTTCCTCTGCCTCTTGGGCATAGCAGCCCTGGCCCTTCACTTTTGGGCAACAGACATAACCTTAACCACCACAATCACCATTCCTGAATTATACCATAACAGTCAGTGTCCTATAAGCATTATATCTTCATTTCCCATCTTTGCTCCCTGCCCCTGGTAACCACCAACTGATTATTTTAAGTCACCAGTGTACACTTTAAGGATCCCTGGTGGTTTAGGGTTTAGTTAAGCACTCTTCTACTAACCAAAAGGTCAGTGGTTCAAACCCACCAGCCACTGTTCTGTGGGAGAAATATGTAGCAGTCTGCTTCTGTAAATATGACAGCATTGGAAACTCTATAGGGCAGTTCTACCCATAGGATATACTCTACCTACAACACTATTAAACTGAAAGACAATACAAATATTCAAAAACTGATATAGATATAATTT
>NW_006922117.1:1427450-1429312 GCF_000298275.1 Orycteropus afer afer | reverse complement strand
ATGCCATTGAGCTTGATTTTGGTTTCAGTGCCTGTGGATATGATCCTGCTTGAAGGAGGGGTTTTCTTTTGTTATGTTAGTGAGCACCTATCAGTGTAGGGTGGATCCTAAACCTAATCACTTCTGAGTTATGAAAAGAAAAGAACAGACACACAGGGGAAACATGACATGGCATAACAAAGATCAATATCAAAAATCAGATGTTAAGAGAAAGGCTCACTGAAAGAATAGACACATCCAAGACCCGAATTTGGACTGTTAGCTTCCAGAAATGTGAGGGGGAAAAATGTTCTTTAAAGCTACCCACTTGCACTATTTTTCTTATAGTGGTACTAGATAACTAAGATAATAAACATCAATACATATTTTTATTTGTATATGTATATAACCAATATTAATTAAAGCATTATAATGTCTATTCCTAGACCATGGAGTACAAATTAAACTGAGTAAAAATTAAATAGTAACTAAATTGTAGAAATGATTGTTACTAAGTTTCCAACATGCCTTAAACAGGAGTTCCAAACACAAATACCTTCTTATGATTAACTGTCATGCATTATGTTTATTATTTGCCCTGAATGCCACGAGTGAGTTCTTCGAAGCGTGAAAACAAGCTTGTATCACATGTAGTACCTACATTTTGCTTTAAGATGCCACTTTGGAATTTTACAGAATTCAAGCCTATCTTTATAATTCTTCCCTTTAGCCTTTCATTTATCGTGATGGTACATGTGTGAATATATATGCACTAATAATTTAAAGGTTTGCTTATTTTCATAATCCTCACTAACACCATGTGTCATCATTTCCTAAAAATTTATAGTTTGCCAAATTCAGATTGTTTAACTCAAGTATTTGATATATATATTTGTACACTTGTTTTTTTCCATCACATTATAGGAGATTTCTATATTCTATTCCAAATTATTCATTACAAAATGCTTAGAATAGAGAGAAGACTAAACATTTTTCTAACCTCAGCATTGTTGTTTGTTGTTATGTGCCATTGAGTCGGCCCCAACTCATAGCGAACCCTCCTTGGGTTGCCGAGGCAGTATCACTAGTAGATTGCCCAACCTTCCTTCTGAGGAGTGGCTGGTGAGTTTGAACCACCAGCCTTCTGGTTACCAGTCAAGTGTCTTAGGCACTATGCTACCTACCAGAGCTCCTAACCTCAGTATACTGCTCTATTATTATTTTTCGTATACTTCTTTCTTACTTGGGCCTTTCTTACTTGCTCTCAAATGAATAACATTTATGATTTAAGTAGTGTGCATGATTGTTAATCTTATATTTTTACTCAATTTTATTTGGTTTATATTTTCTCATATTGCATTATGGAATTTATTCTAAAATCTTATTGACTATAAAATGTTACCTGATATAAATATATTGTTTATATGGTATTATAAACCATACAATATATAACTCTAGTGGCATAGTGCCTAATTCATTTGACTGCTAACCAGAAGGTTGGTTGTTCAAATCAACCATGGAAAGAAGGTTGGCAATCTACTTCAGTAAAGATTTACCACTTCAGAAACGCAATGGGGATTGCTCTGGGTTAGAATCGACTTTGTGGCAGTGAGTTTGGTGCTTATTTTTATTGTTGCCAGATTCTTTCCATTTATTGTGAGTAATTCTGAATTAGAAATAATACATTACATCTTCATCATGTTTTATTTAATGCTTTTGTTTTTTCAAGAAAAATGCCTGAAAAGTAGAGTCCATACGTGAAAAGCATGGACATATTCCATGAATTTTGTACATTTTAGTCGTTACTCTCTCAAAGTGTTAAAACAATAAAATTATCTCTATAAATATTTAAAATTTCTCTTTTCATTGTATCTACATAAGAA
>NW_006922117.1:1423974-1426955 GCF_000298275.1 Orycteropus afer afer | reverse complement strand
TCTCCAACTCCTTTCCCTGTAATGTTAACTGACTTGTCATTCTACTTTACTTAAGACTATTAAAATTGGTCCAATTAAAGAAAGAAACAACAATCTTTCCCAGAATGTGCATACTAATTTAGACCATAATAGAAAAATTCCTACAATGTAGTCAATCAGAAAATTTTCCAGAAGGCTGTCTATTGGGAATTATTTTCCTGTCTATAAAGGCAATATTATCAGCATAGCATCATGTAATCTATATAAATACCTTTGCTAGTTTTTTTTGGAAAAGATTATCACAACAAGGATATTTTTAATCATGAGGATAACTTTTTAGATAATGTTACATTTTCTAGCCACTCTTGTAAAGATTTAATGATGTTAACATTAATAACTTTACTTAAAGACCCTAACTTTTGTGAATTCTAGTTACTAACAACTGTACTCTAAAAATAAAAATCTCATTTATACTTAAGCAACCCTATTTTTTTTCCATCTTCCAAAATTGAAAGCTAAAGTGGATCTTGAGCAGTGTTGGTATAACAATAACTTATTTTCCCCATAGTGTCTACAACATAAAACACTATGGTAATGAGGGGAAAAAAAAAAAAAAACTTTCTAACAAAGCAAAAACAAACTTTTTTTGTTTGTTTTTTGATACAAACATTTATTATGAGGTTAACAACATTTATATATAAAGCACCAATAAGAGTTATTTCTTATAACCATTATTTGTCATCACTCACTTATAGGTGTTATCAATAACTTTGGAATAACATCGCTTTTACTCAATGGCTTTGTGTGAAGGGAATTGGAGGGATCAACTTCCCTTTAAGTTAGCAAACACACACACAAATATATTTCATTGAGGTTACCTTTGCATTCTGGTTGCCTTCCCGTCCAACTGCCATTCGCTAAACATGTTCTTTCTTCTGAGCCATGAAGGATATAACCAATATCACAAGCAAAACGCACAGTACTTTTAGTTCTGAAATCACTTTCCTGTCTAGAACCATGACCGGGAGTACCCGGATCACCACAAGTACCAGTAGCATCACCTGAAATTCAATAAGTTAAAATTAAATTAGTTCAATAAACATTTATTAAGTATATGATTTCTTATAAGCATTTGTGTTGTGTGTGTATGTGTGTGTGTGTGTATGCTGCATGTTAACATGATAAGTTGACTGGATAAAATCATAATTAATCACAATTTATGTTTCTCATCTGACTCTGGTGAGAATAAGAAACTGTCTTAAAAAACAAACCAACCAACAAACAATAGATGTTTCTGAGAAGTGTTATTTTCCTATCAGTAAAATTTGGAACCATTAAACAGTTTAAAGACATTTCCAGAACCTACTTAATATTCCAGAAGAAAGACTGGGCAATCTACTTCCACAGTGATACCACTTCAGAAAGCCAAGGAAGGGTCGCTATGAGTCGACTCTATGGCAGCGACATCCTAATGTGTAATTTAAAACTGATAGTAGTATGTGTACAAATGACAATGGATCTACAAAACTAAACCTTAAATGAATAAATATATAAATAAATAAACTGGATTTGGTCCTTTCCATTTTTCCTCCTCTGAGTTTCCTGATTATTGATATCTCTCTTTTTAACTAGAACTGTGATGCATTGTTAGACAGTGTTAATATTACTGTGATACATCCTGTGGTCCACAATTTCACCCTATAATTTTCCTTACCAAAGATCCTTGACCAAAGTTGAAGTAGTTTCAACATCTAAGAGAAGTTTATCAAATTTTCAGCTTAAAAATTAATTAATTAATTGATTAAAAAGTAATCTTACTACTCGTTTATTGAAGTATCATATTATCAGGGCAGTAGGGACTCAGGAGTTATATGTTGCCTACTAATAGCAAAGAAAGTAAGAATAGATAAGTTGCTTTAAAAATAAAAATACATACTGGCTTACTGTAATAGTAATATAAATAACAGGAGTGTTATACTTTTTTTTTTCTTTTGCAAACCCTGACCTCTTGATCCTCTCCCATGTGAAGTATTTTTGTAAGTGCACTATGCAGCATTTTTACAACAATATGTAAAAAAACAAAAAAAATTAGCATAATGTGCTTCTGAAAATACCTCATGGGGGAGAAAACCTGATTGGCAAAAATCAAACATATAACACATGGCTATCGATGTAAAAATATGGTAATTAAATTTATAACATTTAGAGTTCTGTTGAAGAATTACGCTATTAAGTAAACCGTTGTACTGCCAGTTCTGCACCATTCTCACAATGTTTGCTGTATTTGAGCTCACTGTAGCAGCCACTGTGTTGATCCATCTTGTTGATTGTCTTCCTATTCTCACTGACCCTTTGCTTTACCAAGTTGATGCCCCTCTTTATAACATATCCAAGTACATAAAAGGAAGTCTTGTCATTTTTGCTTCTAAAGAGTATTCTGATTGTACTCTTTCTAAGATATATTTGTTTGTTCTTCTGGAAGTCCATAACACCATCATTCAAATGCATCATTTATTTGCTGGTCTTACTACTCTTCACTTTTAAAAAGTTATGTAGAACTGAATTTTAATAGAATATAGCTCTTAATAAGACTTCTTTAGGAAAAAATATGTTTTCTATTTCCTAAAATGGAAAAGCTACTTAAGCATGAGTGGTTTTACTATTTTAATGAACTTTAAACAGAATAACAGTGTAAAACTGCATAATTATTAGACACAGGAGAGTTCAAAATATGTGTTGTTGTTAGGTTCTCTGAAGTCAATTCTGACACAGAGCAACCATATGCACAACAGAACAAAACACTGCCTGATCCTATGTTGTTGCTGTTGTTGTTATGTGCCGTCGAGTAGGACCCTACTCATAGCGACCCCTCCTTGCATTTCCAAGGCAGTATCACTATGGAAGTAGATTGCCCAACCTTCCTTCCGAGAAGTGGCTGGTGGGTTTGAACTGCCAGCCTTCTGGTTAGCAGTCAAGTGCCTTAGGCACTATGCTACCAGAGC
>NW_006922117.1:1404244-1423214 GCF_000298275.1 Orycteropus afer afer | reverse complement strand
AGGATATTAGATGATGTATAAAACCAAAAACCCAACCAAACTCACTGCCATCGAGTCAGATCTGACTCACAGCAACCATTCCTTGGGTTTCCAAGGCAGTGTCATTATGGAAGTGGATTGCCCAATGATCCTTCTGAGGAGTGGCTGGTGGGTTTGAACCACCAGCCTTAGCACTGAGAAAATCAGCTGCAAAGGACTTCTTTCAAGTGCTGAAGAGCAAAGATGTCTCCTTGAGGACTAAGGTGTCCTTGACACAAGCCATGGTATTTTCAATTGTCTTATATGCATGTGAGAGCTGGACAATGAATAAGGAAGAAGAATTGATGCTTTTGAGTTGTGTTTCTGGCAAAGAATGCTGAAAGTATCATGGACTGCTAAAAGAACTAACAGATTTGTCCTGGAGGAAGTCCACCTGAAATGCTCCTTGGAAGCGAGAATGGCCAGACTTCATCTCACCTACTTTCATCGTGTTGTCAGAAGGGACCATTCCCTGGAGAAGGACGTCATGCTTGGTAAGGTGGAGAGTCAAAGGAAGAGGGGAAGGCCCTTAGTGATATGGATTGACAGTGGCTATGGCCATGGGCTCAAGTATAGCAAGGATCGTGGAGCTTGTGCGGGACTAGGCAGTGTTTCATTCTGCTGTGCATAGGGTCGTTACGAGTCAGAGATGACTTGACAGGCACCTGACAACAACAACAACACCACCATAACTCAAGGCCTCAATTGTTCTTTGGTCTTCTTTATTCATTATCCAGCTTTTGCACACATATGAGGCAATTGAAAATACCTTGGCTTGATGAGCACCTCAGTCTTCAAAGTGATATCTTCACTTCTTAACACTTTAAAGACATTTTTTACAGCAGATTTGCCCAATGTAATATGTCATTTGATTTCTTGATTGGTGTTTCCATGACCAATGATTGTGGATCTAGGTAAAATGAAATCCCTTACAAGTTCAATATTTCCTCCGTTTATTTTGCTATTGGTTACTAGTCCAGGTGTGAGGATTTTTGTTTTAAGTTGAAGTGCAATGCATAACAAAGATGATAGTATTTGATCTTCATCAGTAAGAGCTTCAAATCCTGTTCACTTTAGCGGGATAAACTATGTCATCTATATATCACAAGTTGTTAATAAATGAGCCTTTCTTTAATCCTGGTTCGTTCTTCTTCACATTGTCCAGCTTCTCCAATTATTTGCTCAGCACACAAATTGAATGAGTATGGTGAAAGGACACATTCATTTCCTGATTTTAAACAAGCAATATTCCCTGTTCTGTTCAAATGTCAGACTCTGGTTCTATGTATGTGTTCCTTATGAGTACAATTAAGTGTTCCACAATTCCCATTTTTCCGAAAGTTATCCATAATTTGTTGTGATTCACAGAGCCCAATGCCTTTCTTCGCATGGTCTATAAAACACAGGTAAACATTTTTTCTTGTATTTTGTGCTTTCAGCCAAGATCCTTCTGTTATCAGGAATAGTATGTCTCATTTTATGTCCTCTTCTGAATCCAGCTTAAATTTCTAGCAGTTCTCTGTGGATATTCTGCTGCAACCGTTTTTGAATTATCATCAGCAAAATTTTATTTCCATGTGAAATTAATGGGTATGACCCAATGGCACAGAACAACAACAACATTAATGACATTGTTTACTTCCACTTTGTGCTCGATCACCTTTCTTTGGAGTGGGCATGAATATGGATATCATTTTGTCCATTGGCTAGGTGGCTGTCTTCCAAAATTCTTATCATAAATGAGTGAACACCTCCAGCACTGTATTCAGTTGTTGAAACATTTCATCTGGTATTCTGTCAATTCCTAGACCCTTGTTTTCACCCAGACCTTCAGTGATGCTTGGATTTCTTCCTTCAATACTATCAGTTCTTGATCATATGCCACTTCCTGCAATCGTTGAAAATCAATCAATTCTTTTTGGTACAGTGACTCTGGGATGATATGCTGTTGCTATTACGATCTGTTGAGTTGGTTTTGACTCATAGCAACCCTATATACAACAGAAGGGAACACTGCCCAGTCTTTTGCCATCCTCACAATCATTGCCATGCCTGAGCCAATCATTGCAGCCACTGTGTCTATCCATCTTGTTGAGGGTCTTACTCTTTTTCTCTGACCTTCTATTTTACCAAGCATGGTATCCTTCTCCAGGTACTGGACCAAATATGACCAAAGTATGAGAGATGAAGTCTGGCCATTCTCACTTCTCAGAAGCATTCTGGCTATACTTCATCCAAGACAGATGCTCGTTCTTCTACAAGTCCATGGTACATTCAGTATCCTTCCCCAACACAACAAATCAAATGCATCAATTAGTCTGCATTATGTTTTGTTCACTGAATAGCTCTCACATGCGTATGAGCCTATTGAAAATACCAGGGTCTGGGTCAGGCCAGTCTTAGTCTTCAAAGTGACATCTTTGCTCTTAAGCACTTCAAAGAGGTCTTATGCAGCAGCTCTGTCCCATGCAATATATATCATTTGATTTCTTGACTGCAGCTTTCATAGGTATTGATTGTGGATCCAAGTAAAATGAAATCCTTGACAACTTCAATATTTTCTCCTTTCATCATACTGCTGCTTATTAGTCCACTTTTGGAGATTTTTATATTCTTTATGTTGAAGTGTAATCCAACAAAAAGGTGTGACAAAGTATATTCTTGTAATGTATCTTCTACAAAATCATTATAAATTTCTCCTCTGAATTTTTAATACCACATGTTTAAAATTCTTTCAAAGGTATTTCAGTAAGTATCCAAACATTATTTCAGCTTTCTCCTAAGATTTTTAAAAAGAAATATACTTATTTGGCTCTTTATAATACAATTTTCAACATACAATTGTCCTGTTTTCCAACTGGTACCTGAGCAATGAGGTTGTGATCCACTCCAATGGCCATTTAACTGGCAAGTCCTTGATGACTGGCCTACAAGGGTCCGCTTTCCTGCGCAGGAATAGTGAACAGTAGACCCAACTGTATACTTTTCTCCAGACAGGACTGCATTAGGAGGAACGCCAGGGTGTCCACAGTCAATCACTACAATACATAATTATTGAATATAAAATTTTTTTATATCTCCTATCGAACAACCTGCACCAATGCATTTACAAAATAAGTCAGTTTATTTACATAACACTTCCAACAATCATATATATATATATATATATATATATATATATAGAACCAGCTTTTTAAAAATTAAATGATCTTTCAGTTATATCAGCTTTTTTGATACCCATATATTCTGAGCATGTGTCTAACAGGAGAATTGTAAACTAAGTAAGAAAGAATGATTGAGTATGACAAGGTTGTGTGTGTGTGATCAGTGCATGTGTGTATATATGCCCATATGATATATGCCTGGTAGGGATGTACAAGCTTGGAAGAAGAGTGATGTGGACTGGCTTAATAAGGACATAGGGGGGCACACAGGTTTCAAAAACCCATACAGGATTCAGAAGGAAAGAACTTTAAGGGTGAGGGAGAGGCAATGAAGATGGATCTGCTGCTCACAATCCAATTTGTAGTCTAGAATCATTTCTAACCGGGCCAGTATGGAATGTTTATACTGAACAATGAAGACAGTCAATGGCTTGTCATCAAACAAATCTCTACTAATTGTAGCCGGAATCTAATACCACACATTGTACAATATTCTTTATAAGCTAGAGGGAGCTTGGGAATTCAATGTGTGCGCTTGGTTAGTTGTAACTCAGAAATGCCATTGAGTGCAGTGTGACTCTAGAATATTAAGCCATGCATGAGGAGCACATCACTAAGGGAGTGGCTAAGGGGAAACGCCTTATAGCTAAGAAATTCCAAAGAACTACATTTTCACATTTCCTATAGAAAGAAATGTGGTTTTTTTTTAATCTTTAATGTTGCAGTAACATAAGGCCAAGTACCTGAATTATTCAAACAATTAGACTACTCGATTAGTAGTTTACAAAGTCAAAGTATTTTTTGAAGGAGGATAAGAATTTCATGAATTATTTGTATATTATCTGAAATTTTAAAGGCAAAGTATAAAGTTAGATTTTTTTTTTTTTTACTGCATGAATGCTGTCACAAAATTTTCAAGGAAGTTCATATAAATGTGAAGAAATGCCTCTAAATAAAGCATGATAACACAATTTGATAATTTATTAATTTTAGTATAAACAAAACTTGTTTTACTTGTACAATGATTTCTTGTCATGCTCCTTTAGTCTGTAAAGTTCTTCTCCTCTTCTTTAATACATTCCTTATTGTAGCATAGTGCCTAAGGCACTTGACTATTAACTAGAAGGCCGGTGGTTCAAACCCACCAGCCACTCCTCGGAAGGAAGTTTGGGCAATCTACTTCTGTAGTGATACCGCCTCAGAAACCCAAGGAGGGGTCACTATAAGTCGGGTCCTACTCGACGGCACATTACAACAACAACAACAACATCTCAAATCTTACCATATCAATAGAAACAATTCTTAGAATTCATGACCACTTTTCTGTGTCCTCATAGAATTTTGATTTATTCCAGCTAAAGTATTTTTCTTAGAACACATGTTAGTTACATGTATATCTGCTTATTTATCATCTACAAACCCTCACACAAAATGCACTCATTAAGTATTTACTGACTTGAACGATGATGTTCATTTACAACTACTAGCATTATATGTGTATCTATTTGTATACTGTCGATATTTAAAATCATTATGATTTAAGTACCATATTTGTCTAAATTTCCAAGAATTCTGAAACTCTGTTGTCTGTTTATGTTAAGACTAGTTTCCTGTAAATTAAATTTGAAAAATTAGAAAAGAAAAACAATGTAGATGCCTATCATGGGATAGAAATATCACAGAGTATAAAAATGCCTGCTCCTTACACTCTCTCTGAACTATAAAGTTCAATTCAAAGAAAAATAAAGAATTATTTATCACATTAATATTGAGGAAAAAGTGGAATTTGGCATTTAATTGACAGAATATAGGGAAGAAAAGGTTCAAAACAATAAAATTAGTATACTTCCTTCGATATATAGTTCTAAATAGATTTAAAAAGTCATACATACACATATTGCTTCCAAGTCTTTTTTTCAAGGAAAAATTCACATTATCTACTTACTGATACATTCTGGTAGAGGCTTGTCCCATTGTCCATTTGGTTGACATATCAAAACTGAAGATCCAAATAAAAAGTATCCAGGATTGCAGTCATAGAATACCACAGTGCCGTAGGTGAAATTGCCATGTTCTATTTTACTTTCTCTTTTGGAATTGGCTGGAATTCCAGGGTCAGAACAGTTGACCACTAAACAAATGACAATTTAAAAAAAGAACTTTGAAATAATACACATTTCCTTAGATTTCCATTAAAAATTTTCTCTTTGGGAATTAGCTGGAATTCTGGGGTCAGAAAAGTTGACCATTAAACAAATGACAATTAAAAAAAAAAAAACTTTGAAATAATACACGTGTTTCCTTAGATTTCCATTAGAAACTTTAAAAGTTAGTATCAAAATAAATTTATTTGAACAAATAAAAGATTCCAAGTATCTTGGTTATCTAGACAATGGACTGAAATTTGTGTGCTTGAAAGTGCAGAAAAAGGAAAACTATTGCAGAAATTATTTAAACAATAGCAACTCTGTAAGTAGTATGCTGAGTATAGACACAGAGAATAACTTTTAAGCTGTAATTGAACCTTAAGAAGAAAAGTAGAAAAATGACAATTTGGTTGTGTTTTATTAGGCATTATGATAAATCATACTTTAAAAATGGAAAAACATCAAATAATATTTTTTAATGTTTCTATGAAGTCTCAATGCTGTTATTTTAATAATTCAGTCTCTAGTTTTCCTCAAAATATGATAATAAATGCTAAAGGGTAGTTCCATTATTATGAAGCAAATGGCACTAAAAATGACCTCAATGACTTTTTATATGCAACCCCAACGTAATAAAATTAAACAGTTGAAATTAAGTTTTCCAATTTTAATTTTTAAAAAAAGTTAAAAATTTAAGAAAAAGGTAAAGATACTGAGATTATATCAGTTTTTTTTTTTGTTTTATTAGCTAAACACTTTCTACTGCTCAGCCCCCGCTGTTTCAAACGTATCAGTTATGCTTCCACATACATACTGTTAATATGCCCCAAACTGAAATACAGTTACACTTTTACCTTTGCACACAGGTGGAGGGTGACTCCACTGTCTATTGGCTTGGCACTGTGCCTTTGTGGGCCCTTGCATAAGATATCCAATATTGCAAGAGAATGTTACCACATCATTAAAGTTGAATCCATTTCCACTTGTTCTTCCATAAATTGGACTACCGGGATGACCACAGCTAACAGCTAATGCCAACACAGGGGAAAACCAAAACAAAAGAATATTTGGTATTCCATTCTCACATCAATTATGTTTCATTATATAAGCATTTCAAAGTAGAAGTAACACCACTTTTTATAAGGAAATGAATTTAAAACACTTGTACTAAGGCAAAGGAACAATGTAGACTTTCAAAATATTTGAGTGTAATCAAAGAAAATTAGCAAATAGAAAATAATATACAATTGTGATAATTTCATTCAGGTTATGTATAGATGTTTAAATTTTGTGTTGTGTATTTTTTTAAAGAAGAACCAATTTAACTCCATATCACTAGTTCATAGAAAAATAGTATTTTTCTAGCTTTGATATTTGAATTGAAAGCAGTTTTTATATTGAAATTTGAAATTTCCTTTAACTTATTTATACGAACCATTTTTATGAATTTAGATTCTTAACTAAAAGTGTATTTCAAAATAAATTACTGTTCCTATATTATGGGGAAAATAGGAAATGAAGCAACATAATGTACCACAATTCTCATCAATATTTTAGAAACCCAATTTTAAAATTCTCCAAACATCAAACTTACTACTTTATTTCCTTCACTGTTAATACATAATTTATTACATTTTTTGAAAAAATAATGGTATCAATTAGATGAACTACTAAAGTTTTCTTAATGTTATAGCTCTACTCTAGATTTTACATAGTGCTGGGTTTCCCCAAACACTTTATATCTATGAATTGTTTTATTGCATCATCTCTTTCTATTAATCAGAGCAACTCCAGTAATAGTGTTTCATAATTGGGCACAGTGAAAGATCATAGTCACTTTTAGCACTTTCAAAATGACCCAAGAGCAATTATTTTTAAGCTGTATTGTTAATGTCAGTCCACTCATTTGGAAATTTAACTGCATCTTATTCTTGCTTAAAATTATCAATAAAGAAACTAGCTTTACCCTAAAGGCCAATTCCTATTTATACTTTGAATTATTTAACAAGAAAAACAGTGTTATTAGTTGGTTATGCTTGAATATATATGAAATGGAAAAAATTCATGACTGAGCTGAAGATAAAATATTGTTTTCTTTAAATCATTAGACAATCTGTGTGTGCATTGTGCATATGTGTGAAAAAAGTAATCTGAATTGTTTAGTATTTGCTCCAGTAGCCTATTAAATCTTACCATGCAAAAATATTTTCCAAGAAATGAGATTTCTAATAAATTTCTGTTATGGGAAAAAAAGGACAATAATGGAACTTATATAGATTAAAATAATCACAAAATAAATTATTTCCCAGGAGCCCACATTAGAAGCCTCATGTATATTTTTTCTAAAGCCTCCAATATAGATTCTATCCAATAATTCTTTGATCTATTACAAATCTTACAACACATTTATAGTGATTTCCCCTATTTTGCAACACCAATTTTAACATAAATGTCCACAATTGGGTATTGAAATATTTAGGAAGCAAAAAAAAAAAAAAAAAAGAAGGAACATATGGATATTTGCCTTTGAGTTCTAAAATAGGATAGTTTGTTCTTCCCATTTTCCGGTTGATGACTTTATATGCTCCTGAACACAGTAGTACATGACTATATAAAAGATAAATTGTGGGAATTTAGTTTATATATTCACCTTTATATATTTATATTTTTGAAAAGGGTAAGGATATATGGGTGAAGATATAAAGTAAATTATATACAAATAATATATAACTATTTTAAACTAGATGTATCATATATATATATATATATGTATGTATATATACATATGTATATGATACATGTAGTATTATGTGTATGTGTAGATATGGAGTAGATATATGTATATGGAGTAGATATATGTATATGATACATGTATATACACACACATATATATAATATTTATAATTGCAGAAAATGAGAGATCTGCCATATCTTTTGCCATGCTTACTTACGCACACAGGATGGGAGTTGACCAGACCAATTGTGATCCTGTTGACAAATTCGCACTGAAGAACCAATCAATCGAAAACCAGGATTACACTGATAAACAACAGTATCCCGGTATCCATAATTTTCTCCAATAACTTGACCATTAACAATGAGTTCTGGAATTCCACAGTGACCAGCTGAAACAGGCAATAATAATAATAATAATAATATTTTAATATTTGGATTTGTTTTGTGTACTCTGTAAATATGCATTATGAAAATTTTTAAGTTTATTTAGAAGCATGTAATAAATAATTATGTAAAGAACAATTCAAACATTTTATGACATCAAACATTGTATAACATAAAGCATCCCAGTTGAAAATATGTGTTTTAAAATTATAACTGAAGACCCAAGACATGAAAGTCTTTCTTCATTTCAATAGATTTTGCATAGAAAATTTGCACATTATCTGATTCTCTCTTGTATGTTCAACCAAAGTGTGTGTGTGTGTGTATAACAATCACAGCAACAACAACAAAATTCAATGATTTTTCAAGCCACTGGCATAATCTATATTACTTTTTACAAATAAAAGAAAGAAAAGTTAATATGTATTCTACATAAATTAAGCAACAATGAGCAAGAATCAATCAAAAAATGAATACAGGGGAATTTCTACATCTAGTAATAGCAGGATATCTTCTTTTGGACGAATTCTCCCATAAATAAAAATTATATGTTCTTAATAAAATATATAGAACTATTACCTAAAGTTACTCTAGAGTAAACGAAAGCTGGCAGAACCCAGAGGGGAGTCGGAAGGGGAAAGAAGGCAACGGCCTTGTGTGAAATTCTGTTTTCACAACTCTTTGGTGAGAACAACACAATCACTTCCATGTGATATGGAAAAAAATTAAGATACAAATCCTCAGTCGCACTGGCAGGAACCAGAGACATAGATCAAGACATAATACACAGCTGAAAAATGAGGAGAATACAAAAAAAAGGAAGAGCCACAAACAATAGACTGAATTTCCGTGCATATACTTTCTCCTCATATTTAGCTGGTAACTTAAACATGCATTATGTGAACTCCAAACACCCCAACTACACTAAAAATACTGAATAATTTCAAATGGTGGCCACCACCAGGAATAATAAAATTTGGAGGTTAAGTCCAATCAACTGCCTACCAAAACAAATAATAACAAACAAAATATATCAACATTTTTTTAGAGAAATATAACAGAATTCAGAGTCTCAACAATGTTATCATTTAAAATGTCAGAATACAATAGCAAAAGTAACTAAGTTCCTTAACAAAGAGAAAAACATGATCCATACTAAAGAGTCAAGATAATCAAGTGTGACCAATATCAGAATTCTGAGATATTCAAACTAGTACACAACGCACTGCCATCGAAGCCCGATCTGACTCATAATGACCCCTCTTTGGGTTTCCGAGGAAGTATCACTATGGAAGTAGATTGCCCATCCTTCCTTCCGAGGAGTGGCTGGTGGGTTTGAACCACCAGCCTTCTGGTTAGCAGTCAAATGCTTTAGGCACCAGAGTTCCCCAAACTAGTACATAAGGATTTAAACCAGCTATAATACTCTATTCAAGGGCATTAATGGATATATAATAAGTGAACAAATAGGAACTTTCAATGGAAAAATAGAAACCAACAAAGAACAACCAAGTGAATATTGTAAGACTGAAAATTGTAATATCTGAAATTAAGATTTCTCTGAAAAGGCTTAACAAAATTTGAAGGCCTTAAAAGAAAGATTCGGTGAACTGGAAGATAGGTAGAAAAAGTAACTAACCAGAAGAAGAGAAAAGTGATTAACAAGTTAAGAGAGAATAAGTGGATATTTTTTCATTTTATATCAAAAGATTTTACCATTCTCTTCAACAAATAGTGCTGGTACAACTGGATTTCCACATGTAGAAGAATGAAGCTGAATCCTTACCATATATGAAAATTATCTCAAATGGATCAATAACCAAAATAAAAGATCTAAAGTGGCAGGTTTTTTGTTCATTTGTTTTATTATAGAACTCCTATAAAGAAACTTAGGGGTAAATTTCCAAGACCTTGAATCTGGCAATGAATAACTAGATATGGGATGAAAATCATGAGCAACAAAACACAAAGTAGATAAATTGAACATCATCAAAATTAAAAACATTGGGTTATAAAAACATATTATTCCCTCAATGATATCCCTCCTTCCATGCCCTCTTATGATTCTGTCTTGAATTTCTGGCAGTTTCCAGTCCCTGTACTGTGCAACAATTTTTTAAATTGTCATTACCAAAACTTTACTTGCCTATGATATTAATGATATCTTCAATAATTTTCACATTCTACTGGAACACCTTTCTTTGGGATGGAAAAGGTTGCCAGGCAGCTATCTACCAAATGTTTTTGCATAGAAAAGTGAACACTTCCAGTGTAGCATCTGTTTGTTTACACATTTCCATTAGCATTCCATCAATTCCTAGAACCTTGTTCTTCACCAGTGCCTTCAGTGCAGCTTGTAATTCTTTCTTCACTACCATTGGTGTTTGATCATATGTTACCTCCTGAAATGGTTGAATGCCAACCGATTCTTTTTGATTAAGTGAGTTTTTGTATTCCTTCCATCTTCCTTTGATGTTTCCTGCATCATTCAATATTTTGCCCATAGAATCCTGCAATATTGCAACTGAAGTTCTGAATTTTTTCTGTAGTCCTTTCAGCTTGAAAAATGCCAAGCATGTTTACCCTTTTGGTTTTCTAACTCCAGGTCTTTGCAAATTTCATTATAATACTATACTTTGTTTTCTGGAGTCATCCATTTTGCTTCACAATTTCTTCCTTTCACTTTAAATATTTTAAATTCGTGAACAAGTTGCAGAATCTCTTCTGATATCCATACTTTGCACATGTGGGCTTGTATGAATTTTCTTTAGCTTCAACTTAAACTTTCACATGATCAGTTGATAGTTTGCTCCAATTGGCCCCTGGCTAATGATATTGAGCTTCTCCATTACTTCTGTACACATATGTAGTCAATTTGATTCCCATGCATTCCATCTGCATGTCCCAGGGGTGTAGTCACTGTTTTAGTTTTTGGAAAAAGGTATTTCCAATTAATAAGTTGTTAGTTGTGCAAAATTCTGTCATCTGATCTTCAGTCATTTCTATCACCAAGGCCATATGTCCCAGCAAACAATCCTTGTTTGTTTCCAAATTTTACATTCCAATCACTAGTAATTATCAATGCACCTTGATTGCATCTTTGGTCCTTTTCAGAAAGAAGAAGTTGATAAAAATCTTCAATTCATTCACCTTTGGTATTAGTGGTTGGTGAATAACTTTGAATAATATTTGTATTTGCTGGTCTTTCTTATAGTCCTATGGATATTATCCTATGACAAGTATGTACATTTGTCAAATCTCATCAGATAGTGTCCTTATGATATATACCTTTCACTATAAAAAAATTTTTTAAGCAAGAAAAAGTGTTGTAAATAAATATTGAACTCTAGCTAATGATATTCATTGTGAGGTATTCTAATGTATATAACTTACTTTGAAATGAATTAAAAAAAATGAATGATGGACTGACAAAGTTCCTGATAATGGATAGATAAGGTGTTGAATAAATATGAGAAAATACTAATTGTAGAATCTAGGTTGCTGGGATATGATTATTCACTGTCAATTATTTCAACTGATAATTTGACAAAAAGTTATTCAAAAAATGTTAGAGTGTATTGATACATGCCCTATACTTACATAATTATGAGCACGTTCTGCTGGCCATTCTAAGTCAACAGGCATATAGGATAAACTGCTTTCAAACACTGGAATACTAAATTATATGCATCTTTAAGAATAATTTCAAGCATAAGATATTCTCTCTCTCACTGTTGTCGAGTCAAATTCGACTCATACTGACCCCTCCTTGGGTTGCCAAAGTGATATCTCTACGGAAGTAGACTGCCCAATCTTCCTTCTGAAGAGTGGCTGCTGGGCTTGAACTGCCAGCCTTCTAGTTAGCAATCAAATGCCTTAGGAACTGTACTTTCCTTCTATCAACATTGTTTTGAATTTATTTTTGATGTCAAGATTATATTCTCTACAACAGAGGATGTAGGCTTCACAGACTTAGAGGCATTTTTTTCAGTTAATATTCCTGTTGAGCCCTGTCTTTCCAGAGAACAGAACCAAGATTCTGCATCAGTAAACAAAGCCATCCCCTATATATGATATTCAGTAAGGAACATATACAGCAACCATTCGACTAGGTCTACAGCCATAGGTGCAATTGATGTCATGAAAAAAAATGTGTATGAACTGCTGTATAAAAAATGAATTTTCTCTGTAAACTTATACTCAAATCACAATAAAATATGGTATACAGCCATAAATATAATGTTTTAAATTTAAACATAAATTTAAAAATAAATAAATAAAAATAATGTATAATTGAAATCTCCATAACCATGATCAGTTCAAGAAGTACTAGAATATTCCATTTGGTTGTTTAATTGTATATTAATGGGCAGTGATTTAATTTATGCCACAATTTTCTTTTTAAAAAAAAACTATTGTATCCAAATTTATATGTGTTTATAAGGAAACCATTACTGCTGTGATTCCAAGTATGTTTATTAACAACTGTACCTGAGGTAGGAGGGAAGGGAACTTTGACCCAATTTTGTAGATGTATCTCTTTAAATTTTAAATAGGGATTATATTATCACATAATTTTAATCTTATTAGCCACTCTCATTTTTCCTACATACAGAGGAAAAAATACATACTTTAAACTACCATAGATTTCTCTGTTATACATTATATTCTCAAATGGTATCTCTTTAGAGGCAGAACGGTGTACAAATTTATCAACACCTTATTTCATAATAATCAGTAATTTTAAATTAATAAACAAAATGATTATGCCTGTTCCCAACAGATAAGAGAACACTTATTAGAACAATTTCGTCATCATTGTCTAATCCAATGAACACTTGTTCTTGAGTTGATTCCGACTCAGAGCTACCCTACAGGAGAGAATAATATTATTCTCTTCATAATAGGGAAATTATTGACACTTGGAAAAAAGAAATGAAGGATAAGTCATAATATTTTTTAAAAAGTAAAAGGAGGCATAAGAAGAAGTCTTTTATAATGAATTCAGAGCCCTGAGGAAACAAATCCTATTTATCTGAAATTAGGTTGCAAAAAATGTATTTTTTAAGTTTTAATAAAAGTAATTTCATACTTATTTCATCTTATGAAACACAAAGAGAGAGATGTTTAAGTATAGAAATTGTTTTTCTTCTTTGGTCATTACCTTAAACAAATAGGTGAAAGATTTGACTATGATTTAGAATGAATTAACTGCTACAGCAATTAATCCAGCTGAGTGTTCAGACAATTTTCAGCAATTAGTTTCCACCTTTTTGTTTTCACAATGCCTGGAAGAAAATGTTCCTGTCCTTAATGCTGTAAGATTCTCATTAGAAATATCACTGGATGAACTTTAAGTGTTGCATGTTTAATAGCTTTTCTACCATGAGACATTTTTAAAGTTAAATATTTTCTGGTTTTTAGCATCATTACAGAGTGAGCACAAGTTATTTATCAAATCATAGTAAAGAAAGACTGCCTCCTTTCCAGAGAAAAGATGAAGTTTGATAAGAATGATTTAAAAGTCTATACCTAGGCATCGGGTTTCAGATCCACTCCAGAGACCTGAGGAAAGGCATTCCCGGACAGCAGAGCCCACAAGCATGAACCCCGCATCGCAGGTGAAGATAGCGGTGGAGCCGTAAGAAGTTTGAGTCCCAATCTTATTTCCGTTTGTTGGTGTAGGGAGTTCCCCACAGGAAATAACTTAAAAATAATAAGTAAGCAAAAGTCCTTAAAGACAAAGTATATGCTTTAACATATACAAAGACAAAACTATGCTTTAACATTGGAGTTCCAAACACTCAATGAATTTACAATTGAAACTGATTTTCAAAAGCACATGAATGAGTATGAAAGTATATAGAAATCCATGACATGCTTTAAAATTATTCACTTTGAGTTTCCACAGAACCTTTCAAACGGCAGTGCCATTTGACGAAGTTATTGTCGTTGTATTTCTTTCTTAGCCAACCTGGTCAATCAGCAAGTTGTAGTGAAAAATAAAAAATCACAAGAATAGAAAGGAGAAAATTTGTTAATCTAAATTTTTTCTCTGTTTTATCAGGTGACATTGGGTAATCTATTTACCTTACCTGAGCCAAAGTTTTCCTATATCTAAAACAAATCTAATATAATAATTACAATTAGCTTATGTCATTGACCCTACAGTTTATAGAGAATATTACATATAAAACAACCTTTATTCTCACGTGATCATTAGATATATTTGCGCTTACCATGTTGTTTAAAAGTTTTTAAAAATTGAGAAAACAGACTGACTCGGTAAGTCTCAGAACCTATCTATAAATGACTCCTTCATATTTAAAACTCTTAGTGAAATATCCTTGTAGAATAAAGACAATAACGTTTATCAAGTTCTTATTACGTATGAGGCACTTTCCTTACTGTGGGCAGAAACCTGTTCTTACATTTCTTCTAAACCTTACTATATAACACAGGACCCAGCACAGAGGAACCAGACAAACATGTGATGAATGAACAAATAAATAAGCAGCTTCTTCCCAGCTCCTTGAAATATCCCTTTCCAATTTGCCTTTTCAATGAAATTATACTGCAAGAGTAAGGATGCTAGAGGAAGAGAAAGAATATGGGAGAAAACCTGGAAGAATACGCAAAACTTTAGGATACCTAATGTAATTTAGGCATTTACTATTATGAATTTAATTTTTCATGTGACTATCTTACAAAACCAGGCAACCAAAAAAAAAATACTTGTGCTTATATGGAAAATAAATCTAAATATTCATAATTAAAATAACAAGTACTTATGAACCTACACATAAGATAGTTCTATGCTGTGTTAAACTACTTAATTGTCATAATTCTACTTAGACTTTTGATGTATTTATTAATTTATTAATAAATTATATGTGTCTGTGCTGTATTGGGACAAGAATGGAAAGTCAGAATTTAAGGCATATCGTTGTTCCTGGCACAAAGTAGTCACTTGATAAATACAGTGAAGAAAACTGAAAAGAAGTTCAAGATATTGCATCTGAATATCTTATGTCAGACACTGGCCATCTGCACTGAAACAATGCATGGAAACAAAATGACAGTATGTTCAATTTTGTTCAATAAGTATTTACTGAGGTCCTGCTATGGGTCAGAATCTAGCTGTCATTTATAAATGCATCATACCATTAAACCTTCACAGTAAGTCTATGAGATAGGTATTATAATCATCGTAGTTTGGTAGTTCAAGAAACTTGTGATCAGAGAGAGTAAATGTCACAGGACATAGTGGTTAAAGTCCATGGCTGTCATCTGACAGCTTGGGTTGAACCCCATTTTACTATTTATAAGCTCTGTGACTTAGACCAAAGGCTAAAGTATAGGCCTTAGTTTTCCCTTTCTGTAGAAAGAGGAGTATGATAATATCAAGTACTTGATAGGATTATAAGTAAGAAATAAATGAAATAATACATTTAAAATGGTTAGAAAAAGTGCTTGGGATGTAACAAGTATGTAATAAACGTTGCCTGGTAGTTGTAGGAAAGCATGGCACTATAATGCAAACACAGGACTCTCCAACTCCAAAGTCCATGCTATTCTCACAAGCATTTACTAATGCAAAAATGAAAAGGTGATGATAATAAATGATCATGTTGATTATTTTATCCTATTATTGTCCTCCTGTGTTTGGAAGAGGACATGACCAGGCAAATCAATCACCAAGGATAGCTTATGAAATCAGCTTGGCAGAATGTATACTTACTTTGGCAATATGGTCTTTCATTTCTCCAACTCCAGGTACCATTAGGAAGGCACTCAATAGAAGCAGGGCCTAATCCATGATAACCAGGATCACAACTAAAAACTACCTTGGTTTTGTATTCATAATGGGAACCATTCACAATTCGCCATCTTCCATGTTCCAAGGTAAAGGAATTGATGCTTGGACATGTAACAACTATACAAAAACCAAGCAAATAAATGTTAATAAGTCAATCATATCAGTTCTACCCTGTAAGCACATTTCATGTCTGTTCTATCCTTTCTCTCTTCCCAACTCTAGTTCAGTCTTTATTGTGCCATACAATGTCCTTCAGCATCTATTACCCAGAATACAGTACTTCCAGCAGTTCTACGACACACGGGCTGCCGTTTCACACTTTGGAGTCTTTGTACACATTATTCCTCCTGTCTGGATTCCTTATCATTGCTTTACTTCTATGCTTTTATTTCTTTAGCAGTTTTGGAAAGGCTACACTGTGAGAAAACTTATTTGATTAGAATGGCTTTTATAATGGAAGAACTGATTTAAACTTTAGGTAATTCAAAACTTGTTTCACTTAAGTAGACTATTATCAGACCCTTGTGCTACGATTGGAAATAATTTAAGAATTTTCTTATACCTATAGGAATTTAGGTAATTTACCCTTAAGAATATAGGTAAAATCACAGGTAAGTTTAAAAGCTAATACTAAGTAAATGTGGTTGTTAAGGTTGTATGTCCACTTGGCTGGGCTTGATTTTGAGTGGCTGGGTAGCTGGTTGTAACTATTTTTCCTGATGAGACAGGTAACAAACTCCATGGTGGAATCTACTGTGAGCAGCTGAATAGCTGCCTTAGGGATGTGCTCTGCTGCCCGTATGTAAGAAGACTCTTTGAGAATGGTCTGGAACTTTTGGTACAACTGGATCCTGCATTTGGCTGAGTCTTTTCAGTGGCCTGCTATGTTGTCTGCCAATCATGGGACTGTTAATGGACATGAATTAGTGCCCTGCTGCAAGATTCCATAATTTTAGGACTGTGCCATTTTACTTGTCAACCTTGGGTTTGTCAGTCTCAGCAGCCAACATATGCTTGTGTTGAGAGAAGCCTCCAGCTTTAGTGGGCTGGAGCAAGAAGCAAAGCTGAAGCCCAGTGTCCAGGGGCTTCCACCCAGCCCTTAGAGCTGGCACTATGAACTTGGACTTCTAGCCTACTAAACCGGAAGAGGGTAAATCCCTGTTTGTTAAAGCCACCCACTTGTGGTATTTTCTTTCAAAGAGCCATTAGAGGATTAAAAAAAAAAAAAAAAATAGGGAAAAATAATCAAAATACAGAGAAAATCAAAGACCTAATATAAACTAAATTGTTCAATCCTTTTACTCTAATACATTTTATCAGAATTATTTTTTCTGAGCATTATATAATATGTGTTTACCTACTAAAGTAGCAAAGCCAGCAATGGGATATACTGTAAATATCAGTAACCTGAATAATACCAATAAAAGGCCAATGATATGGATTATTACAATGGCATTATTTCCCCTTGCTAAAATCAGAGATGAATGTATTGAAATAAAATTTAATTAAAGAAAACTTTAAAAATTTTGAGGGCCTATATAATAAAAACATGTTGATTGATGGCTGGTTTTTTTTTTTTTTTTTAACAAAATAAGGGAAACTTTGCCATGTAAGATAAAAATACTTCTTTATTTGCTTATAAACATTCTGGTGTTCCCGAAAATGAGTGAAAAGTCCTTATACTGTCTCCCAGCACTTTTTATTCATTGTAATTTGGGTGAAAGTTCACATAACAAATTGGTATCTTCCAGTATTTGACTATAATTAAGGTAGATTAATTAACTGTTATTTCCCTCTTAGACATCTAACTTCATTTCAGGGATTAGTTTTAAAAAATAATAATATATAACTTTACAGGGAGCTCTGGTGTCCCAGGGCCTAAGACATTTGACTGCTAACCAGAAGGCTGGAGATGCCGTTAGAAACAAAAATGATGACTTTTCCCTCACACACATACCAACACAGCGAGGGGTCTTGTTATGATTGCTCCATGTTCCGTCTGACTGACATATGGCAGTGGTGAGCTCCTTGGATGACAATCTATATCCATCATTACAAAAATAGGTAACTCGGGTTCCTACCAAGTAGTCTGTTGTGAGGATCCCGCCATTTGTTGGAGCTTTAGGTATCCCACAGGAAATTGCTAGAATAAATGCATACGTACATAATTATAGAACCAGAGAGATGTTTACCGTATTAGATAAGTCTCTGAAACTGTAATACATGTAAAAACTATTTATAGTTTTATCATTTCCTCTAAAATAATTTCAGAATACTCTCCTCAAAATAGCTTTCCTGAATGACAATTTCTTTAATAATTCATTTCAAACTGCTGTTATATTTAATATATATTAAATAAAAATATATTTATTTTTAGATTGGAGAACCCTTATAATTTTAATGCTTTATCTCTTGGTTTCTCAGTTTTTTCACCATATGCATGGTTAGTTGCATTCATATAGAGTATACGAAGACACAAGTTAGGTAGATACATAGTGCATCAAGTGCTAAGCGATGACTGGACCACCGATAGCAAGTTAGGTTAATTCAATTTGACAGATTATAAAGATCATAAAGGTCTTGGCAACCAATACCCATAGGTAGTTTTGTCAGGAGTAAAGCAAATAGATTTGTTTTACCTGGAAGCTGGCTATTCCTTTCTTTAGGTATAGACAAAAGGTGGTGGCATAGTGCCTAAGACA
>NW_006922117.1:1390941-1403774 GCF_000298275.1 Orycteropus afer afer | reverse complement strand
CAATTGTTTTTTATCTGAATCCTATAGTACACAATTTGCATTCCCTACTAAAAAAAAAAAATCACCTTTTGAAAAACTCATTTTGCAGTAAAATCCCAGTCAATGGGAGATATTTTGTAACTTTATGTATCGTTGTTGTTGTTGTTATGTGCCGTCGAGTCAGCCCTGACTCATAGCGACCCCTCCTTGGGTTTCCCAGGCATTATCACTACGGAAGTAGGATTGCCCAACCTTCCATTCACTGTAAATGTTTATACATATCTCTGATGAAAAATTAATGTGTTTGAATGAGGGTCCTGCCCTAGATCTTCATCACATGCCACCATGTGAAATATTTGAAGCTCAACTAATTGTTTTTGGTACAATGAGTCTGTGTATTTCTTCCAACTTCTTTTGATTGTCCTTGCATCCTTCAATATTTTGTCCATAGAATCTTCCGGTATTGCAAAGTGGGAATATTAATTGAGAGTATTTTGGATTTTTTAATGTGGAGATTAAAAATTGTTCTATGCACCTCCATATATTGGAAAGAATAAACCAACTATAAAATTAAATTTCTTATTGAAAAATAGTGTGAAATATTTGTGTTTCAAAGCTCATGACGTCAGATCTTGTGTGACTGTTGTCAAACTTGTCATTATGACTCTCGGTATCAAAGAGAATCAGCTACTTTTCCAAACTAACTGTAAGTCAGACAGCTCTAACACGTGACACTCCTTGATGAAGAAGCTTGCTTTTCTGTTTATTCCAGGAGGGTTCAGTGCTCCCTCAGGGCTTCAATTTTTAACAAAAGACAAATGAAAATGAAAGACATCCCTTCTGAGTTAGCTAAGTGAGTGAAGAAAAAAATAACCGGGCTGTGGACTACATTTTTCTCTTTTGTGTTTTCTGGTCTGAGAGAGTATTTTTACATCTTCAGAGTGAAATTCAGCCTTCAGTGGACTTTTGCATCCTATTCTCTGTTATTGCTCTGCAGACTCCACTAAACCAATCCCAATCTCTGGTTCGATAGCTTTCTGACAAGAGCAACAACAAAATAAATAAATAAACTGGTATGGGAGATGTATGAGTAAAGCAATTACATGAGAGAAGGGTGTAAAAGCAAATAAATTATGTAACAATAAATGGAGAATTGTAAAATAATATTTCTCTTTTCCTCAGATTTATCATTTTGTGTTCTTAAAGCTATTTGCATTATAAGACCCCTTATGTGTTTCTCAATATTTACAGATTTGGGGATGTTAGTAATAGAAATGACAGAGTTGCTGTTGTCATTAGGTGCTAATGAGTCAAATTTGACTCTTAGTGATTTTACATATAACAGAACAAAACATTGCTTGTTTCTGTGCCATCCTCACAATAGTAGATCTGTTTCAGCTCATTATTGCAGGCACTGTGTCACTCCCTCTCATTGAGATATTCCTCTTTTTCAGTAATTTTCTACTTTAACAAGCATGCTGTTCTTCTCCGGCGATTGGTTCCTCCAGATAACATGTCCAAAGTAAGCAAGATGAAGTCCCACCCTTCTCATCTCTAAGGGACATTCTGATTATACTTCTTCTAAGAGAGAGTTAAATAAGTTAATATTATGAGTGCTTTTACACATATTTGATAATATGCTTCACCTTGACAGGCAGGAACAGGCGCATCCCATACATGATATCCATAAGGAGACTTTCTGCACACAGCACTATTTTTCCCAACAAGTCGGAATCCTCGGTCACAGGCCCAACGGACCACACTGTTAAGCTGTCCACCTGTCTGACTGATAATGTATCCATGAGGGGGAGATTCTGGTGTACTACAGTAGAAAGCTTTTCAAAAGAAAAAAAAAGTCTATTAATAAATCAGAAGGTGATTATTATTCAAAATGCACTGTGAAGTTCATTCTATAACTTAAGAATGAGTCGACTGTCTCGTAACATGTGACTGCTAGCCCATGTGAAGTTCACATTAGTTTCTATTCATTTTCGAACATAATCTACTTATATGACTCTTTGAAGACATAACTAATCTCGAGACATCCTCCTTCTAATTTTAATTCTAATATGAAATGTTCTGAAGTGAAACATGCATTTTCCTAACCTCTCAAATGTTATAAGCTCTGTAAATATTTCACTGAATTTTAGAAATTGCTTTTCTTTTCATTTGAAGAGTCTAAGTGCCTTGATAAAAATATTTTAGAGCATGTTGTTTACATATTGCATTCAAATTATCTCCAGGTACCTATATCATGTTTTGCCATGCATTTTATTTTGTTGATAACTAAAATAGGCCCCCATGTTCCATAATCCTCTTTCACAGTCTGTTAGAGAGTTTCCATTCTGTCGAGGATGCTTACATATGGTGATAAAAAATGTCAATAAAATAAAACATTCTTCATCTCCTGGAGTCTGAAATGCCAAAAGATAATGTCAAATGGCTTTTTCATATATATGTACTTTTAAGACTATTCAGTCTGGCAGGTTCCATTTACCCTTTGAAACTTCTGTGTATTCATTTTAGAAAAAAATGAAACTTTGGGGGTAAATAGGAAGAAATAGATAAAACTTGGAAAAATATGTCATAACCTGTCATTTCTAAAGGAAAAGAAAATATGCATTTAATATGTCAGGTTCTACTTGTGGGCTAAAAGTTGTGTTTTATTACATTCACATCAAGCTGTCACAAATGTAAGAGCTCTGGTGGCATAGTGGTTAAAGCATTTGGTTGCTAACCAAAGGTTGATAGCTCAAACCCACCAGCCACTCTGCAGGAGAAAGATGAGATAGTCTACTTCCATAAAGATTTATACCCAGTAACCGTGTGTCCTCTTAGGTCACTATAAGTCAGAATCGACTCGATTGCAGTAAGTTCGGTTTTGATTTTGGCTATGAATATAAATATAAACATGGGTTGGCTGATAAAATATAATCAACCTAATGCTTAAACTTGTTTAACGTGAATGATTTTTCTTTAAGTTATTATGATAATTATAAATACATTTGAATATTCTGTCTTTCAAATGTACTCTAGCATAATTTTAACAAAAAGACATTCACTTACATTTTTTATATGACAGACACATAGATTCAAATGCAACTGAGGGGTTCATCTTACTTTTGCACAATTTTCCTTTGAGTACCTAACAATAACTTTTTAATTAAATAGAAACATATTGTAGGTTAAAAAAGTGTGTACAAATTACACGTAATAGCAAGGAAACATTATTTCTAATATGCAAAATATGAATTATTGATAACTGTCTTAAAGTAATCATCCCATAATTTTAAAATTGAAGTAACTGTTTATGTATTTACAAATTCATGTGAATAGTTATGATTTGAAGGAGTGCTGTTTTCAGAACTATCATTGGACATTTATTTAAGTCTATGTCTAGAATTGTTTTGTTTTGTCAGAATTTTTTTAATGAAACATTTATAACAGTACTATTCAATTGAACTGATTATCAATGACCCATGGCTTGGAAAGCATGATCTAAGTATTGTGTAGAAAGAGATGGCTGATTGGCCCCAAAGCCTTGTTAGAGAGCATACACCCATGTCCTCTGACATGATATAGGATGGCTATAAAGAAAAGGAATATAACCTTCTTATAATTTAGAACTACTTGTGTATACTTACTCAACCAGAAAATCATTGGCTGAGTATCAGCAGATGTTATAAAGAGAAATGCTTGGAGGAAGGGCTATTTAATCTTTATATTAAAAAGAGTTTTTAGTCTCCATCTTTCTAAAAGTTACTCTATAAAAGCAGTAGTAGCAAAAAAATTTTTTCTTAACACTAAAATTTTTAAAAGATATGTTTATCTGTCTTTTAATATTTTGGATAGTTCAATATTAAATAGAAAATACATTGATAGATAATATTTGAAACAAATTTTTACCATTATCTTTTATTTAAAGGAAAAAAAAAATCCTTATATTTTGCTAAAAAAAAGTGTCATTTAAAGGGATCATCAAATCATTCAGATAAGACACTGCTGAATAACATTAACATTTTCTGAGGGTTCAAGGTAAACAAATCTACAGAAGAAAATTATTTAAAACATGATTTCAGAGTTTAATTTTAAATTAACTTATTATATGAGCCATAAGTATCTTTTTCAAAAAATCATATGATCGATGTAGAATTATTATTACAAGAGGGAAACTGAGACATGGAGACATAGTATGTCCAAGAAACATGAGTGGAGGAGTTGAGGTATGAATTTCTGTCTAATAGAAGAGCTGAAGCTCTTTAATCACAACCATGCTAAGGATGCAGATAGGTGAGCTCTGTACTGAATGTTTACCTACCTATATATCTTATCCGGAAGCCTTTCTTGTTATTGCCGTGATCTGCTGACCATTGAATAAATACTTCATGACCATTGCTTGTTATATTAAAGGCAGATGAATAGTCTCCACTGAGGGATATGAGCACTGGACTTTGAATATTCGGTCCTTCAGAAAGACAATAACACAATTTAGATATATATGAATCCCTTTTATTCTCATTTATCTTTATTGTTTTATATCTTTCAAACTATATTAGATACTAGATAACATTGGTTTGACAGCCAATTGCCTTCAATGTTATCTTAGGATATAATACAAAATGTTGTTATTAACCTATTGGCATTGAGACAATTCTGACTCTTAAGGACCCAAAAGACAGAGTGGAACTGCCCCATCCAGTTTCCAAGATTGTAATCTCTACAGATGCAGATTGCCACATTCTCCAACGGAGTGGCCGGTGGGTTCTGACCATCCATCTTTTGGATAGCAGCTAAGTGGTTAACCACTGTGTCACCAGTGCTCCTTAATGCTAGTCTTAAAGATTTTGATTCCATGCTGTTGTTGTTAGGTGCTATAGAGTAGGTTCCAACTCATAGAGATCCCATGTACAACAGAACGAAACACTGCCTGGTTCTGTGCCAGCCCCACAATTCCTGCTGTCCCTTAACCCATCATTGCAGGCTCTGTGTCAACTCATCTCGTTGAGGGCCTTCTCCCTTTTCCTTGACCCTCCACTTTACCATATTTTAATTCCATAGCTCAAATTATTTACAATATGTAAAACAATAACCAAGCTAACCACAATTGTCATACAGTGTATAAATAAATTTGATGCTGATATTTCTAAAAATATTTGAAGATAAAACAAAAGCACAAAAGCAGTTGCTTATATTAAAGTTCTGTGTACATAATTAGATTATTTGCACTGAATTTGTGAATATGCAGTAAATATAACCCATGGTTACCATCATACACCTGAAGAACATCAAATTCCTTTTCTGTCTGGAAGAATTCTACAAACATGCTGATGTTATATCCCTTTTCCACTGAAATGCTCCATGCACACATTTGAAGATTTGGGTAACTGTCAGGATAACCAGGGCTCAATATGACTCCTGTCGAATCTAGCCGTAATTCATTGGCAGGGCAAAGCACTGTGAAAGAAAGATATCATTAAATAATGCTAGTCTTTATGACCTAAGTAAATATTGCATTTTAAATACTGAGTACTCTACTTTTCATGTTCAATAACTATGAGAAATGTGATGCCTTGAATCATGTGTTAGAAGAGACAACTTGCATTAAGCTTGAAGTTAAAAAAAATGGAGAAATGACCTAAAAATTTATAGCATTGATTTCCTCTTTTTATTACATAGAAGATGATTACTCTTCTGAACAATAAATAAATAGGTAAATAAAAGATAAGACATTTAGTTCCTTCTATTTCTTCACATGGTTTCCTTGACTTTCCTTGCTTCTCAAAATCTTCTCCTTTCTTTTCTCCGTCTTTGCTCTGTTCTTTTTCTCCTTGCCTTTTTTATTCATTATCTTCCCTCCTCAAATATTCAATTCTGTCTGGGATGCGGGGCCAAGCAGAAAACTACCCTCTCTCAGAGTATCTGGTTCAAGAAATTTCACTTCTGATCTTACAAATGTGCTTAAAATATGAGTTGTTGTTGTTGTTATGTGCCGTCGAGTCGGCCCCGACTCATAGCGACCCCTCCTTGGGTTTCCGAGGCAGTATCGCTACGGAAGTAGATTGCCCCATCTTCCCTCCGAGGAGGGGCTGGTGGGTTTGAACCACCAGCCTTCTGGTTAGCAGTCAAGTGCCTTAAGCACTATGCTACCAGCGCTCCCTAAAATATGAGAATTCACTATAATTCTGGATCACCAGTTACCTTCCAGTTTTTCATGGATGTCCAGGCCGTAAGTGAGGCCAAAGCATAAGCTCTTATTTGATAACACTATCTTTGCATTAATACCAGGCGTGCACACAAACAAATATAGTAAAATTGTGATATTTTGGCAAATATACATAACTATAATCTAAAAGCCTCATAAGTGTAGTAATTTAATTGTTGATGTTAATAGCATTATATGTTGAAACAAATGTTAAAACATCTGTCAAATATGGATTTGGGATGAAAACGTGACAAGTATGATAAAACTCTCATTACACGGAAAATGGCATTTTAGCTTTTTTCAATAATTTGATGTGGGAAGAAGACTGGAATTGGAAGATGATATAGAAGTAAAACAATATGTAGCAAACAGCATGTGTGTCGCTCAATACAAGAAATACTTCATTATATGTAAGAATGGTGGAAGTGGATACAGTAAAATGTTCTACTTACCTCAAGGCTGGAGAGTTCTTAAACATGGACTAGGATGCTTTTTCAATGTTCTTACTAAGGGTAGTCAGGCATTAGAGGAATGGTGGAACCAGATAACTAACGATTGAAGCCTTAATGAATTGGAAATGCTATTTCCTAATTCAACTACTATATGCAAAATTCCATCACAGAGTTAGATAGCATTGTATCTTAAAATAAGTGCAACTCCACCATAAGAAAAATTATTTCTTCCTGTTTGATTGCATTAGACTTAGAAACATCAAATGTAGTTGCTGTGACACAGATAAATAGATGAAAGATTTATACTTTGATAACGTTTAGGGTTGCAGTGTAGTGAATTACATACTATGGCCTTTCTAGCCATAGTCCTCCATTTTGTGATGTATTCCGAAACCTAGCCTGTATGCCTGTGGTTCTGGTCCCATTTTGGGGTCAGTTATCCTTTATGTGAATGAGGCAGGATGCATCTAGAGTCCCGCCTTACTGGAGAGTGTGACTCAAGTCACCTCCCTTAGTTTCATTGAGGGTACATGTATGAATGCTCTGACAGAGTTCACTCTCATGCTTTGGATCCTGCACCTGGTGTACTATCCTCTCACCCCTGGAACTGGGGACTTGAGACAGCAGTCAGTTTTCTGACATGCTGATTTGGGTTCTAGTCCTTGCACCCACATGACTGAGAACACTCCAGACTTATGCCTGACTCCTGAGTTTGGGGCAAGCCAGACTCCACAAACTGTGGGCCATTTCCCTGCTGGTCATGATTTCTGTGAGATGTTACAGAAAAATAAAGATGGGAGAGAAACTATTGAAGGGAGGAGGAAGAGTTGATGTTAGAAGTGATGGAGTGATACAGCAGTTTGGAAAAGTTGGACATTTGGGAGATCTTCAACTTTTGCCTCATAGTGACCAGCCTTGTGCTGATCCTTCTGAAATAAATTATTCGAGCAAGGACAATTAAATACTTTGCATTTTAAAGTCCCTGAATAGCATAGGGGTAAAGACACAGAGGATAAAATAGAGAAATATGGCAATTTAACATTGCTCTTACCTTTAAAAGAAATAACTTTAAAAAGTCAAAAAGAAAATCTTTTACAAACAATTTGCATATATTTGAAAATAATCTATAAAATATAGTAAGGCAAAACTGAGAACTGTTTTCTGTTTGTTTATTTGTTTCCTCAAATAAACTTGATTGAAATCTAAGATGGTTATTTCTTGGATTTTATTTTAAGATTTCTTACAATAATTGAATACATTGTGTCAGACCATGGTAAGTTTAAAGTGAGAAGCCTGACCTTTGCTTTCTACAAACTGAAGACTGCTTTTTAAAAAAATAAATTGAAGGTTATAAATGGAAAGGAAAATTTGAGTCAAAGATGGATAAAATTAATGTGTGACAGATTGAAATAAAAGAAGTGTGTAGCCCTCTGAGAGGAGACAGCCCTTCGGATGGCTCAAAAATCTTTAATTGCTTATAATTCCTCCCCCAAGGCTAGCATGCTTGGGCTTCAGAGCAAACCTTTCCTCCTGGTTTCTGATGCCTAATAGTTTATCTAAGTAAGTAGCCGGCTAAAGAGATACAATTCTGGGTTTACTTTTCTCAGCTGGTGCCCTCATGTCTGACTAACCCCTCTTTGGTGATCCAGCAGGAAACTTTGCATTGCACTCTGTGCAGTGAAATATACAACCCCTGCAATTAGAAAAACTGTGTCCAGGAATAGCCTCAGGGTTCCTTGTCCATGGTGCAAAGTGTGGAAGTTTTCTTTTCCTCCCAGACAACTTTTTAGGCTTGTTCATGATGGATCTTTTCCATTGTATGCTACCTGTTGTCCGCGAGTAATTAAAACAGCTTTCACAATTGCCCACGATGTGTGCACGTCTCATATGTACGACTTGATCAGGCTAAGTCTGTAGAGTACCCAGAGTGGCTGTTACCACTGAGTGGATTCGTCTCCCAGAATTCTGGTGAGTACCTGGGACCTGGAGACAGCCTTTCAAAAAACCTGCATGTGAAAGGCACCATCTGACAAGTTCAACTAAGTTTGAAGAAAGAGTTTATTTGATGTGTGGCCAGGTATTTAATATTTCTGGAATGTTCAGCTAAGCAAAGTGACTACTTAGTTACCAAACATGGCACATCCTTACTTAAAGCCACGTGGTGGTCCATAACTTAGTATACAATATTACATATGAAATATATGAAATTTCATATTAGCATTGAAAAATTGATATGATCCAAAATGCTTTATTATAAATTCACAACTTATACTATCTGATACATAGGAAGGCACTGACAATCACCAAGAATAAAGAGTTCACATTTACTGATTATCGCTATAGGTTGTTGTCTTCGTTGTTATGTGCAGTTGAGTCAGACATTATATGAACCCACTGCCAAACCCACTGCTGTTGAGTAGATTTCAACTTATAGAAACCCTACAGGACAGTGGAGAACTGTGCCATGGTGTTTCCAAGCCTGTAAATCTGTACAAAAACAGATTGCCACGTTTCTCTCCCTCAAAGTGGCTAGTGGGTTCAAACTGCCAGCCATTTGGTTAGCAGCTGGAAGTTTTAATCACTACTCCACCAGGGCTCCTTGCTATATGTTAATTACTGCTAAGTATCTTTCGTTCAGTATCTTACCTACTTGCCAAACAACCCCGAGAAATAAGTACTACATTTATTCTCACTATACATATGAGTACACTGAATCTCACCCAATGTCTCAAAAATTTAGTCGGATAGCATATTTTTAACCACTAAATGTAAACATGCATATATTTTATTTACATTAAGCTCCTTGAAGGGCATGATATTTGGAATTGCTGTATATCTTTTCAGGGTCCTGGGTGGCACAAAGGAGTCTGATGGTGCAGTGGTTAAAGCATATGGCTGCTAACCAAAAGGTTAGCAGTTTGAATTCACCAGCTCCTCTGAGGGAAAAAGATATGACAGTCTGCCTCCATAGAGATTTACAGCCTTGGAAACCTTATGAGGAAGTTCCACTCCGATTTACAGGGTTGCTATGAGTCACAATAAACTTAACGGACATGGGTTTGTTTGGTTTTGGGTGGCACAAAATGTTTGTGCTTGACTACTAAGCTAACAGGTAGTGCTTTGGACCCACCCAGTAGGACCACAGAAGAAAACCCTGGGAAGCTGCTTCCGTAATATTATACATGAGAAAATTCCATAGAATACTTCTATAATACATGGGATTGTCATGAAGCAGAATTCACTCGTAACAAAAAGCTTTTTGTTTGTTTGTTTTACATACTTCCAGTGGTATACAGAGGTTTAAAGATCCCGGGAAGATGGTATACAGAGGTGTAAAGATCCTGGGAAGATGGTATAAGAGGTTTAAAGATCGGGGAAGAATACCAAGTTGATACACCTTTTTAGAAACAGTGAGACAAATGAAACAATTTAAAATAAACTAAAAGCCATGTAAATTACTACTAGTAAATTCCAAATGAATAACTGTTTTTGCAAGTCCATGAATCATCTCACACAAAAATGTAAAGTCAGAGTTCGGCCTAAATGCTGGTCAATTAATTAATATAATTAACTATTACTAATATAATAATTAAATAATATAATAAGAACTGTGTAGACTCATCCTGAGGGATTTTCTAATTAATTTTTAGGTAGTGTTATTATTAGACAGAAACGTATTGTCATTTTTTAAAAATTTTTCCATAATAGAATAAGAAGGGATATAATTACTAACCCATCAAAGAGTATGATTTGGGGAAAAAAAAATATTGAAAGTCTGTGGGATGAAGGATTGTGAAATATCTAGGTTATGTAGACGGTTTTGTTTATTGTAATCCTAAAAACATCCATTAAATTGGAATCTGCATAAAAAAACAAGAAGTTTTGCCCACTAAACACTTAAAATGTAATTTATATACTGAAGTCAAAAAAGAAGTCCCTTATGGGCTTGCTCATTATACTTTTTTCTGGGTGCTCAAGTTATTTTCCCACATTTAATCTCCCAAAAGCCACATACTAAAATATCTGAATATAAATTCTAGAAGGCTGATGAATAGCTTTGCCGGAAGGAGAAAATTGAATCAATAGTATCTGTTGACTTGTTGTGATATCATGTGACCAAGTATAACACTGCCTCATAGAGTTTTCTAGGCTTTAATCTTTAAGAGAGTAGGCTGCCAGGTCTTTCTCCCATGGGGCAGCTGGTGGGTTCAAACAATTGACCTTTCAGCTAGCAGCAAAACACTCTTCCATTGCACCACTAGGTCTACATAAACCCAAACCCCTTTCTGTTGAACTGATTTTGACTCGTAGTGAACCTCTATGACAGAGTAGAATTGTCCCATGGTGTTTCTAGGCTACAAGGCTGCCGCATCTTTCTCCCACCAAGCAGCTAGCAGGTGCGAACCACCAACATTTTGGTTAGCAACTTATCACTTAACCACTGTGCCACCAGGGCTCCTTAAATGGCATGGAAATATCAGGAACATAAATAATAGACTTAAGAATGCCCAAACAACTTCAGCATGTTCTAATAAGATCAAGGGAAATTCATACATTAGAGCTGGTTTATATCTCCAAAACTTCCTGTCTGTTTTCTCCTTTAAATGTCTCTTGTGAAAATCCTTCTATCTTCTTCTAAGATTCCAGTTAAGTAGAAATTAAAATGCTAATCCCTATTTATAGCACATTTGGAATAATAAACAGAATTTTTGTTTAGGCTCATTATAGCAAAGTATTGCACAAGAAATAATTTCTAAATTCTCCAAAAAGTATCTCCAATAAAAGAACTAATCCAAGAAAATCTGGGGAAGAATAATCAAATTAAATTAAATTTTATTCAAATTAAAATATTTACAATCAGGTCCTATGTGTCAAAGCCACTGTCATCGAGTCAATTCTGACTCATAGAGACCCCCACTGGGTTATAGAAGCAGAGAATCTTTATGGAAATAGCTTGCCCGATCTTGTTTCTGCAGAGTGGCTGGTAGGCTTGAGCCACCCACCTTCTGGTTAGTAGTCAGATGCCTTAGGCACTGTGCTACCAGAGCTCCTGTTTTGGTTTTTGGTTTTGCTATGTGTCAGGCACAGTTCTGGGCCCTACGAGCTACAAAGATGAACATTAATGATTCCTGAGCATCACAACTTGTCGTACATCATTCAAGGTCCATCATGGTTTGTTGTTATAAGATAGTGAATTCCTTGTAGTCCTTTCCCCAGTCTTTTATTTCTGTGTCTTTTTATATCTACAACTTGGGCCACCCGTTCTCTAGTCCTGTTATATCAGAATAAGTTCCACATGTCATTTGGAACTCATGATGCAGGAAGCAATTCCTCCAGTAAGCTTTCCTTGCCTCACACACAGTTAAAAATGATGCAATTCCATAGGCTGCTAGCCTATGTCCTACATACTGTATTGCTACTACCTATGTGACTGTCTTATCACTTGTGATCTCTTCACAGAAGGGACTATTTGTTACTTATTTTGTATTTTTGTTGTTGTTGTTGTTTTATCCTCAGATCCTCGTACTTATCAGATGCTCAAAAAAGATGAATGAATCCAGTGACTAAAACAGAAACTATTTCAAGTAAAGGCAGTCCACACTGGGGTCTTTATCTAAAGTAATTTATTTTCCACCCCTCTAAGATTAAAGATGATTTAAATAGGTAGAATTGATTTAAGGCTATACTAGAAAAATTAAATGTCAGAAGAATCAAGGATGCTTAAATTTAAACCTGAGAACTAATGGAATGAAAAATGTGAGTTGCATGTTGTTCTGTGCCATTGAGTCAAATCTGACTCAGAGCTAACTTACAGAGTAGAGTGGAACTGCTCCACGTGTTTCCTGGTTTGAAATGTTTGAGAGCAGATCACCAAGGCTTTTCTTCCACAGAACTGCTGGTAGGTTTAAACTGCTCACCTCTCAGACAACTCCCAAGCACTTTAACTATTGCACCAGCACGTCTCCTTCTGAGCTGTATAAACATTAACATTGTTTTTGTGTGCCATCAAGTCGGTTCTGACTCATATGACCCTATGTAGCACAGAGTAGAACTGGCCCATAGAGTTTCCTAGGGTGTAATCTTTACAGAGAAGATTTCCAGGTCTTTTTCAGGCCCAATACTATTAAAATTACTGTCAGCTAAATATTTAATATTTATATGAATTTATTTTTTCTCAATTTTACCAGTTTGTGTCAAAC
>NW_006922117.1:1387786-1389951 GCF_000298275.1 Orycteropus afer afer | reverse complement strand
ATTTAAAGAACACTGGCTAAAGCTATAGTGTAAGAAGGCACTAAAAAGATAATTTGGGAAGGACCACCAGAATATACAATATGGTACAAATTCCCAAACTATTTTCTAATTGTACATCATGCAGATATGGAATCCATTCTTCTTGCCTAATATCCCACACACACACTGTACCTGGTTAAATAATCTAAAAAAAATCCTCCTCAATGTAAGGGAAGAAAATCTAAAGGTGGAGTGCTACTCTTCTTTATTTTTATCTCTGTGAGCAAATACTTCTGTTAACAGCAAGTTGTCCTTAAAGTTGACTTAACAGACTTTACCTATTTCAAATTCATCATCTTCTGTCAAAATTTCAGCGTTTGGTACAGGTGGTGGAGGTTGGCAGACTCTTAGTTGATAAGCTAGAAAAAGTAGACAGTGCATTTAGTCATTTTCAGAGCAGCTATATGTGCTATATTGACACGAATATAAAGTAATGGTAGAATTTATCAAGTTTGGATTATTTATTTTTATTTAAAAAATCATTGCAACATTGAAGAAAAGTAACTTATTCCTAATACACCAAGCTATTCTTCTGAGGGTAAAGATGTTTAACTTTTTGTTCTTGGCTTCTTTTCCTCATTCTATGCCCTTGTACTATGGACATCATGACACTTTGTTTTATTCCTTCTTGGTGGGATCCTAACTTGGAATTATGTATTTATGCTCATTTATTTACTCAATGCCTCTCTTCATCACTGCATTGTGAGACGAATTTTAAAGAATGAGTAAGACTTTGTGAGGTATGAAGGATGATTTTAGACAAAAGAGCACTTCAGATTGAGGAGGAAACTTGAACAAAAACTGGAGAAAAGGATCAAGTCATTGGTTTATCCATATATATATATATATATAAAGTCATTCATAAGTGGTTAATTGGCTAATAAATTTCCAGGTTACTAAGGACAGAGAGGAGACAAATTTTCTGAAAATGTAAAAGAAGAGTGATAAATCAAGAAAAATTTGTTTCCACTTCCTGCTGTAAATTGTTATTTATCACTTCAAACATCTTCTTTCTAGTACTTTAACCTGCTTATAAGGGTGCTTGCTGCGCAAAGATGTTAATTTGCAAGTACAACACTGCTCTGCACAGAAGGTTACCAGTACAGAAGAGAAAAGACTTGCTGGGAAAGCAGGCCAGGGCAGAAAAAGATAACCTGGATTTTTAAGAAAATGTTTAGATGAGAGTAACATTAGGCATATTAAAAATTATTTTCATAAACTTAGATCTTAAAAGGGCATAACTATAATTATAAAGGCGAAAGATAATGATAAGAAATGCTAAAGAGATAGACAAAGAGGGACAGACAGACACAGACAGCTTTACATGGAGAATTTCCTATGAGACCATGTTTTAGGAAGGAACATTTTGATGTTCTACCTTAATGTAGAACAGAGATCAACTCAGAATTTAAAGAATATAGAGGTAGAGACAACAAAGATAAGCAGTTTTACTTAGATAATACTGCATTATCCGTAATAACAAACACTAATCTGTAGGTGGATGAGTAGGTAGACAGGCTAAATGATCAGGTACGTCCAGGACTAAAGGAATAAACCCGTGACTATATATAAAAATGGCAGATAATATTTCTACATGAGTATTTGCATGTGCTATAAGAATGTCCACATATATATCATAGCCAAGGGGCAAAGTTACGATAACTTCTAAATCACAGCCAAACACAACGAGACACTGAATAACTGCGTCTCTGGGTTTGGATCTATGGTCACAGGGAACATCAAGCTCAATTTCCACAGCACACTACAAAGAAACATTGCTCTACATCCTAGTTTGGTGAGGAGCAACTGGGGTCTTAAAAGCTGACAAACAGCCATCTAAGATGCAACTATTAATTTCCCCTCATCCAGAGCAAAGAAGAATGAAGAAAACCAAAGACACATGGAAACAATTACTCCAAGAGACTAGTGGACCATGTGAACCTCAGCTTACATGACCCTGAGACTAGAAGAACTAGATGGTGCTCAGCTACTACTGTCAACCACTCGGAGAAGGATTAAAAGAGGAGGTCCTGGATACAGTGGGAGAAAAATGTGTAACAAAATTCAAAATCATAAAAAAGACAAGGCTTAGTGGTCTGATACAAACTAGTGAGACATCCAAGACT
>NW_006922117.1:1377270-1387389 GCF_000298275.1 Orycteropus afer afer | reverse complement strand
CCTTCCTTCCGAGGAGTGGCTGGTGGGTTTGAACCGCCAGCCTTCTGGTTAGCAGTCAAGTGCTTTAGCCACTATGCTGCTATTAATAATAATAATAGCAACAATAACAAAAGAACCATTGAGATACCCATTTGTGTATCATATTACTTTTGAGTGACTGGAAAGTTCTTTTTAATCTTGTCAGTAATCATAAATTCAATTATTTTAAAAAGTGCAGTTTTATCAATAAGGAATCCATGATTATTGTTATCTGTAGGATATGTTGATAATGATCTAGATAACTCAGGCAAAGGAGTTAAAAGACCAAAGATATAAATATTAATGAGGAATCTGATATTCAGAAAAATTGTTATTTTCCTAAGATCAAATGTGTAATGTGAGCTAAACAAAACATCAAACTTGTTGCCCTTGAGTCAGTTCTGACCATAGCAACCCCATGTGTGACAGATTAGACCTTCACCTTAAGTTTTTAAAGCTGTAATCTTAGCAGAAGCAGATCACTGAGCCCTTTTTTAGAGATACCACTAGGTGGGTTCAAAAGCCACCCTTTTATGTTTGCCTCATGTAGGGAACATACTGTGACTGAAAGTCTGTCTTACTTCTGTACTGTTTATCTAGAAGTCAGTATCATCCTGCATTCATAAAGGCTCTAGGGACCCTTGTTAGACCTTATCTTCCCACTTCAATTCATCAAGAACAACTCTACCTTGATAGTTTTATAAAGATGCATTCGGAATATACTTTAAACAAAATTTCTACAATTTCTGCCTCAATGATTTCATTGAATCTCTTGATTTTGTAAATTTCTTTGAAGCATTTCAAACTGGAAGCCCTTGTGTCAGACATAAGAATGACAGGGCCAACACACATTCCCATAAAGCAACAGGTCGGGATATAAGCAATTTGCTCATTGTAAGAGTGTGACAAGATATAAACACTTGGTTCTTGGGAAAATGTGTTCATGACTTCAGTCATGTATAACTGAACTGGCTGGTGCCACTCACCTAGGTGGCAACTCTACATCTCATAGCCAAGTGGCTGACTTGTACGTTTCAAGGGACTTTAAACTGAAGCTGATCTTATCCATAATCAGTCATTAATCCCCTAACTTTCCTTTGTTTTGTATGTATGTAGACCCTTATTTCTGCTGGAAAGGTGGAATGCTTTGTACTTTTATTTAGCACTGCCTAGCTCGAGCTACATTATTTCTCAGTAAAACTCCTTTGCTTCATTCCTGAGTATTAGATTTTCCTCTTTGACAGCCTCTGCTCCCACTTTGTCTGGATTCTCAGTTTTAAGTCATCAGCATAAACAACTGTTCTCACCTCCTCACGGTCTCCCTCTTCCACCCTATTATGTTCTAGTCATAAAACCCTGTTCTGTGGCATATGCAGTCACTGTCTGCTTCAGAATGTGTTTTTATTCATTTAGTTGCTCTCTTGTTTATTATCTTTGTCCACTTCTCGACTTCAAGTTACATGAGCGAGCAGACTGACATTATTTATCTCCCTTTTTCATAATTGAGTGTTTAGTTCTTCTCACTATGCTTGTAATTCATCAAATATTCCCTTACTGACTGATCATAGATTTCCTCAAGAGGGAAAAAACAACTCTATATTAATAGTCTTTTTCTAGAATGACTCAGAACACTAAAATTACAAATGGAGATGAAATGGTGGCAGTTGTGGGTCCCAGACTGCTAGAGGATGAGGCCTATTAACAACAACAACAAAAAAAAAATCATTGCCATCAAGTCAATTCTGATGGGGCTTCCAAGTTTATAAATGTTTACTGAAGTAGACTATGCCATCTATCTTCCATGGAGTGGCTGGTGGATTCAAACCATGGACTTTATGGTTAGCAGCTAAATGCCTTAACCACTACACCACCAGAGCTCCTCAAAATGTTTTTCATGGTAAACCAATGTAATTTGAATACAAAGTAAAGAAGACCAAATTACTGAAGGAAAAACCCCATCTACTTCTGTTTTGACCCTTGAAGACAAAGTACTACAATAGATTAAATCATAAACAGCTTACAGCAGTCCTGTTTTAAATTTCCATCAGTTTCTACTTTTTTTTTTTTCTTTAAAATAAGGTGAGTATTTCCCCAGTGATTCTCTATTCTTTTTGCCACCACCTCAGTCTAGGCCCTTGTCATTTCATATCTATATTATTGAATTGGCCTTCAGGGTGCTCTCTGACCTTTTATATTTTTCTGGTATTACCCTTCATTCATGTCACTGAAGTGGTGGAAGGGAATCAATACAGTGTTTATCCAGAATCCAGTGTGTACAAAGGACAATGCAAGGTATATTATTTAATTATCGAAATATTAATATCAATATAGGTATCCTTATGCTATAAAAAAATTAAATAAAAATAAAAAATAAAGACAGAAAAACTAAACAACCAAAAAAACTAAATTTCAGAATAGTTATTTCTCCAGGGCACGGAACCTGCATTTTAACCAAATTCTGGTTGAAGCTAAGCCACATTAGAGAAACAATATACTTGAAGTACTACTTTCATGTCGCCATATCTTACTGTTCCCCGTCTCAACTCACAGTGGCCTTTCATTCCTTACACACTAAATTCAAATTCCTAGATGAGACCAGCCCATTATTTTAGTTCTCAAAAGTCCTTACATGAGATGTTTTCTATATTTTACCTGACCTTGTCTGGGTCTCTTGTATTTGCCAAGTGAATTCCTCACTCTGCACCTTTATTGTACATAATCTTGCTAACCTGGAAGATGGCACTGTAGCATTTGGCATTTGATGTTGTACAGCCTTTACTTGTTCCATCCTTATTTGTCATGTTTTGGTTCTTCTATAATTTGTGTGTGTTTCTTTTGTATATATTTTGTTGTTGTTAAAGCATGTCTTCTGCCTTCTACGTCAATTTATTTATCACACTAGTATTAAAGGCCTACTATGTGTCAGACAGGAGCTCTGGTAGCATAGTGCCTAAGGCACTTGACTGCTAACCAGAAGGCTGGCGGTTCAAAGCCACCAGCCACTCCTCGGAAGGAAGATTGGGCAATCCTACTTCCGTAGTGATACTGCCTCGGAAACCCAAGGAGTAGTCGCTATGAGTCAGGGCCGACTCAATGGCAAATAACAACAACAACAACATGTGTCAGACATTGTGATAAAAGACTCAAAATGTAATGACGAACAGACACAATCGTGCCTTTATTGGCACTAATAGTCTAATAGGCAAGAGAGTAATTAAATAATTGTATTAATGAGTAGAACTTAACTAATTGAAGCAAGGTCCGTGTGTGTGTGTGTGTGTGTGTGTGTGTGTGTGTGTGTGTGGTGTTTAATACGGAGAGAGTTGATACACAGAAACATGACCCAAGTAGAAAACCAGTAAGTGTAAATCCAGCACAGAGGAACGCCAGTGTGGCTGGGGTGTCAGAGCCTTGAGAAGAATGAGGAGGAATGAGAAAGAGAGTCAGGCCGACACTAACAAAAATAGAGTGCAAAGGTTATGTTCAGGATTTCCTTTAAGAAAATGATTCTGTCTAAGGTAAGAAACACAGAGAGAGAGAAACAGAATTTCTGTGGGAGAGGCTGGTGAAGAGTCTGTTACAGCAGTATAAATAAAGAACTGAAAAATAACTAAAAAGCAAACTCACTGCCATCCAGTCGATCACACTCATAGTGACCACTCTTTGGGTTTCTGAGGTGGTATCTCTATGGAAGCAGATGGCCCAATCTTCCCCCCCTGAGGAGTGGCTGGTGGGTTTGAACCACAGCCTTCTGGTTAGCAGTCAAATGCCTTAGGCACTACACCACCAGAGCTCCTAAGTAAATAACTAGCCAATTTATTTTCAAAATCTCACAAGTGTTCTCCAATGCTTTACATATTAAATTGGAAGTCCTGACTCTAATCACCAAGCATCTCTTAACTTCTCTCATTCACTGTGTTCCACCAGTTAAGTAGCTCACATTTCTAGCTACAAATAAGCAAAGATACTTCCTCTTCGCTTAACAGTCAAACATTTCTCATCTACAATGCCATTGTTACCTTTTTCAAAATATTAAACACCTACCCCCCATGTTTACATAATAAACTTTTAAAGTGCAAGCTTATCTACAACCTAACCCTTACATCAGTCACTTTTATGCCTTAATTTAACTGTCAAATGCTCAATAAACTTAGTATTTCATAAAGTGTCTAAAACTTCATGGTCTATATAATATTATTTTTGTCCATCTTCCTTTCTGAGAACTTATCACCCCATCTCCTTTATAAATATGTCCACAGCACCTGTAAATGTGTCAACAAATGACTAAAATAGAGACGTCTTTATTGGCCATTAGACCTAAACTTGACATTTTGAAGTTATTCTCTTTCATGTCTATTTCCTCCTGGCAATTTTCACAGTCTGTAACAATTAATTGTTTACTGTTCATTTACCAGCACTAGAATGTAATCTACATGATTGCAGGGACTGTTATCTGCTGACTCCCCAGGGCATAATACAGTACCTGAAATATATCAAGATTCAGTAAACAATTACTGAATGACTGGATGCTATAAAATGCTATAAAATGAATGAATGAATGGTGAATGAATTTAAAAAAAAAAAAAACTAGTACATCTATGCTTCTATTAGTATGGACTCTGAATCCTGGTTCTCCTGGTTACAATGCTATTCCCAACATTATCAGTTGGGAAATCTTGAGCAAGTTATTTAGCTTCTACCACAATTTCCTCTTTTGTAAAATGATAATAATAATTGTGTGTCACATGAAACATGGTTACGAGACTCAAATAGGTTTGTAAAAAGCAAAGCATTGAGGATAGTTTCTGGCACATAACAAGCACATTATAAGGTATGTTTTTATTATTAAGAATACAGAATACAATTGTTAGGTCAACTTGGAATTCCATTCCTTCCAAACATTTGATGCTTACACATGACTAAGAACATATGACAAGATATTGAAACTTTCTGCTTTCCCTAATTTTATTTGTTCATGAAAGATATTTTGATTTATCAAATAATTGATAAGTAAACTTTAGGCATGTTATCCTACTGGGTAAGACTAGGGTTTAATAAGGTAATGCTTTGAGGTTTGATAAATCAAATATGTAAGCAAATGAATTTGTGACAGGGAAATTATACACTGTGTCCCTTTGCCTTTCTTCTGAAAACATTTATATAAAATCAGTCAGCATCTCTGGAAAATACATATCCTCTAAATTTTATTGGCAAGTGTTTTGGTTCTCTAGTGCTACCATAACAGAAAGCACAGATATAAAGCTTTAACAAACAGGGGTTTATTCTCTTAGTTTTGGAGGCTAGAAGACTAAGTTCAAAGTGCCAGCTCTAGGGAAGGGGTGAAAGCCCCTCAACCTTGGGCTTCAGCTCTGCTTCTGGCTCCTGGCCCACTGAAGATGGAAGCATCTGTTAATCCAGGCAGCTGCTGGCTGCTGAGGCTGACAAACCCAAGATCAATGAGTAGAACGGCATAGTCCCAAGGTTATCAAACGACACGGCAGGCCACCACTTCCAGTCTATTAACAATCCCAAGATTGGCAGACAACATGGCAGCCTGTGGAATGAAGACTTGGCTACACGCAGGGTCCAACCAGCCAAAAAGCCAGAAACTTTTCTCAAAGCTTCTTCTTATACCCTGGAAACAGATCACATCCCTAGAGCAGCTACTCAGCTGCTCACAGTAGATTCCACCATGGAGTTCATTAATAGTCTCATGGTGGGGAATAACTCCATCCAGCTGCCCAGCCACTCAAAACTAGCCCCTTCCAAGTTGACACATAATCTCAACTTCCACAATTCCACCGTTTGTCAAGTTGGCATCTGTAAAGATCTCTTTCAGGGAGTGGTCTGAGTCTCCTAGTCCATCTGAGAGACTTCCTCACCTCCTTGACCTGGCAGACCCCATTCCTCTGCCCTTTGGGCATGGCAGCCCTCCTCCTCACTTTTGGGCAATGGCTATGGCCTCATCCCATTGACCTTCTTGAACAGCCCCACATTCTAGAACCCAGTTGGTGAACATCTGACTCTTTGGAAGTTGGAGGCTGTGGTGGTTCCACCCCCAGAGGTCATGATCTTACCCTTAGAGGCTGAGGCAGCTCTGCTTCCCATTTTCTTGGTCTCTCAGCTTCTGCCAATTAATGCCCAAAGGCAACCCCCTCCATCAGGAAACCTCATGTCCAAAGACAGCTTTTTCACTCCGGCCTGGTAAGCCTGTCTCACTCTCTCTCATGTTGGTCTTTCAACTCTGCTGCTGCCATCTCTCTGGTGGGGTCTCTTCCAGTCTCTTGTCTGGTCTCACTGTCAGTGTCTCAGCACAAGGATCCCAGGTCAAGGCCACACTTCACTTCTGTTTCCACATTTTAGGTATCTGTCAAAGTACCACCCCACTTTCTCGGTACCAATTTCTGTCTTGCTTCTCTAGTGCTGCTACCACAGACATACCACAAATGTGTAGCTTTAACAAACAGGAATTTACTATCTTACAGTTTTGGAGACTAGAAGTGTGACTTTAAAGTGCCAGCTCTAGGGGCTGGGTGAAAGCCCTCGACCTTGGGCTTCAGCTCTGCCTCTTGCTCCCAGCCCACTAAAACTGGAGGCTTCTCTTAACTCAGACAGCTGCTGGCTGCTGAGGCTGACAAACCCAAAGTTGACAAGTGAAATGGCACAGTCCTAAGATGATCAAGGAACACGGCAGGCCACTAGTTCAAGTCCAGAAACAATCCAAGGATTAGCAGACTGTTACATGGCAAGCTGCTGCATGAAGACTTGGCTACGTGACGGATCCAAGTGTCCCAAAAACCTAGAGGTCTTTCTCAAAGCTTCTCCCTATACACTGGAAGTAGACCACATCCCTAAGGCAGCTACTCAACTGTTCCAGTAGATTCCACCTTGGAGTTTGGTAATATTACCAGTCTCATCAGGGGGAAAAACTACATCCAGCTGCCCAGTCACTCAAAACTAGGCCCAGCCAAGTTGACACATAATTTTAACGACCACAGCAAGTAATTACTTTTGTACAGAAAGAAGTCTGTTTACTCTGGAAGGAGACTGCATATGTTCAAATCTTGGGCCTGCTACTTGAGAACTCTATAACTACAAAATTACTAAGACTTTGTGGTTCAGTTTTCTTATCTGTTGAATGGACATAAAACTAACATTGAGTTAAAATATGTAAACACCTTAAAAGAGTACCTGATATATTATAATTTCAAAGGTAGACCACATTCTCTGTCAAAGGTAACATCAGCATGGCTTCTAGGATAACACCTGTGTTCTTGCACACAAATAACTTCAACATTGTAACATTTCTGCACTCGCAAACATGTTATCATTCAAGGGACCAGTACTGATATGATTTCCCAGAACATGTCTTACTATTTACTTTTCTTCTATTCTTATTTATCTTGGATATATTTTGTAAATCCTGAGTTTTTTTATTGTTTTACTTTGATGTATATTATACTGTAATATAAAGTCTGAGCTCAGTGACTCATTATATACTTTTATATAATATATATGGATGTGTCTACAGTTTCAGAACAGTGAGATTAGTACCGTGAAAATGACACTGAATAAATACTAATTAATAACTGATTAAATCAATGTAATATGCCACCCTCTATGGAGTGTTTGGTTTGGTTGATGTGAAAGAAATCAAAGGTCTGGAACGACTGTATCCAATATTATATGGGCTACAAGTATAGAATGTTTGAGGTTGAAGTTACCTTATAAATGACCTAATCTCTTTATTTTATGTGGGTTGCAGGGAGGAGCAGGCCTAGGGCAGTTAAATGAAGTAGATAAGGTCACACCTCCTGTCATTATGTCATCAAAGTTATGTCATCTAAATTGCCATCCAAATTTTAAATAATATGAGCATACATATTAGTCCATGCATTTGATACATCATTCCATTTAGAAACAGTTTTGAAGCAATAACCGTTAACAGAAAAGCTGCATAACACACATTTGATCTACATTTATGCTCTGCTTAGAAGAATCATTTTATTTGGCATGCCATTCTACTTTAAAATATAATTTACTATTCAATAACTGAATAAGTGGGTCCTGCTCTGCATGTCAGTATCTCTTGAGGATGGCTGTTTACTGGAATGGTATGTGCATGTCCTGTTCCTGGTCCAGCAAACTTAGTTCTTAAAATTGCTTCAGGGCTTGATGCTGGCAATTTTTTTTTTCTTTTTGGTTATTTTCAATTTCTATTTTCTTTGCAATGAAACATCCAACTCCAGAAAAGAGGCCTGCATTTATCTACTTCAATTCAACTGAGCTATTAAAAGGCTTCTTGAAAAAAAACAAAACAGAACACTGGAAAATTGCCATCCTTTTCCAAACATAAAAAGCATGAGCACACAACCTTTTTTGCTAAGTAAGGACACATTATTCCTCACTGAGGGGAAAAAAAAGAAAGTTCTATATTCCTCTTTAAATGCTGAGTTCTATGTAACCATGGGTTTATTTCAATGGTGACCCAAATTAATTGCTGTAAGATAATTCATAAAGCAGGGGAGATTTAGTAGAAGCAAAGCATTGATAATTGTATGCTCTGTCATGTAATCTTGGTAAAGTTATATAAAGTAAACGTTAGTAGTTTGACTTGAAAATAAAATTAAGAATATTGAAGCAAATGGTGGCAGCATTCTGAAGAAGAGGAAAAAATACTAAACACCTTTCCTCTTTGGGAGAAAATCTCTGACTATGTGCAAGTAAAATATAGCTATATTTTAGCAGTGCTTAAATTACTTGCAAGTATCACTTTTGCTCTATTAATATTTTATATTCAGTCTATTTCACTGTGTAAGGGAGAATCTTTGCAATTGGGAGGAGTGTGCTTCGAAATAAATTAGAGAATTAGAAATAAAACAGAGAAATTTTCTATCATGGGGAATGGAAAAACAAGAAGTCACTGTTGAACTTTTCCTAAAGAGGGAATGATGGAAATACAATAAACATTACTGGAAAATTGCCTGAATTATCATAGACAAATTCTAATACGTCTTATAAGAATAAGCTGTGCCAGATGAAGAGAGCAAATTGAAGATATCCTATCTTAGTACCGAAACTAATGGAATATGGTGGTTGATTTACTTGGCACATTGAAGAAAACAGAGTACATGGGCAGGGAAAAATTTATTCTTTGCCAGTCTCTATTTCCTCTCCTTATTCACCATCAGAGTTCTATTTCAGTGTCTCTATTTCCTCTCCTTATTTACCATCATCATTCTATTTCAGTTGGCTCTGGTTCTGGCTCTGAAGGAATATGCTACAGTTATCTTAAAATATCACTTTATATTGCTCCGCATGTTGAGAAGGAAAAATTAAACTCAACCCCTTTTTATGGTTAGCTTGGAGATAGCCTGGCTGTAACTGGTAGGCCATAGTATACAATTACTGAACATAAACGATTTCATTAAAAAATATATCAGCAGGGTCACCTTTGATCTTTTCAGATCAAGACAAAAGGTAAAAACCTCAGATAATCATGTCTGAACACAGATAAACACAACAAGAACACTGTCCAGACCAAAATGACCAAGAAATCTCCCTCTTAGCTAATACGAGTGACAATCACTTCTTTTACAATTACAGTTTAACTGTGTTCCATTCCTTCCACCTTCTAAAATATATGTATACATATATATATGTAGGTAGGTACATACAGATACCCAGTCAGAGAATTGCTCAGGTTTTCTGATAGCACCCAATCCAGGGCAAAACAATGAGCCCTCCCCAAAATCATTTGTCACAAGCTCAAATTTCCTAATAAGCCTCTTTTACCCAGTTACTGAGATGCCACAAGATCCTTGTCCCACACTACAATGAGCCAATTAACTCAACTTTGTTTATCTAACAGTGAGTTCCTTGTGGTATTTGGTAGAGTAGATCCACAGTAGACTATTATAGAAATAAAATACAACAATATAACAATGGTTGTGTGCATACAAGAAAGTGTCAAAAAAAAAACAGTATTTCATTTTAACAGGTCAATCATAAATCAAATTATAATCATGTAAATAATATTTAATGACATATTTTTCTCAGAACAGTTTCAATAGTTGTTTGTTTCCTTTTAATTTTATTTCC